>NW_027141969.1:0-91454 GCF_036365525.1 Heterodontus francisci
TGGGAGTGCGGACGGGGAGTGGGGACGGGGAGTGGGGACGGGGAGTGGCGACGGGGAGTGGGGAGTGGGGAGGGTGAGTGGGGAGGGTGAGTGGGGAGGGTGAGTGGGGATGGGGAGTGGGGACGGGGAGTGGGGACGGGGAGTGGGGACGGGGTGTGGGGACGGGGAGTGGGGTCGGGGAGTGGGGGCGGGGAGTGGGGACGGGGAGTGGGGACGGGGAGTGGGGACGGGGAGTGGCTACATTGAGTGGGGATGGGGAGTGGGGACGGGGAGTGGGGACGGGGAGTGGGGACGGAGAGTTGGGACGGTGAGTTGGGACGGTGAGTGGGGACGGTGAGTGGGGACGGTGAGTGGGGACGGTGAGTGGGGACGGGAAGTGGGGACGGGGAGTGGGAACGGGGAGTGGCGACGGGGAGTGGCGACGGGGAGTGGCGACGGGGAGTGGCGACGGGGAGTGGGGACGGGGAGAGGGGACGGGGAGAGGGGACGGGGAGAGGGGTCGTTGAGTGGGGACGTTGAGTGGGGCGTTGAGTGGGGACGGGGAGTGGGGACGGGGAGTGGGGACGGGGAGTGGGGACGTTGAGTGGGGACGGGAGTGGGGAGGGGAGTGGGGAGTGGGGAGGGGGAGTGGGGAGGGGGAGTGGGGAGGGGGAGTGGGGAGGGGGAGTGGGGACGGTGAGAGGGGACGGTGAGAGGGGACGGTGAGAGGGGACGGGGAGAGGGGACGTTGAGTGGGGAAGGGGAGTGGGGAGGGGGAGTGGGGAGTGGGGAGTGGGGACGGGGAGTGGGGAGTAGGGACGGGGAGTGTGGAATGGGGACGGGGAGTGGGGACTGGGGAGTGGGGAGTGGGGAGTGGGGACGGGGAGTGGTGACGGAGAGATGCGACGGTGAGAGGGGACGAGGAGTGGGGACGGGGAGTGGCTACATTGAGTGGGGACGGGGAGTGGCTACAGTAAGTGGGGACGGGGAGTGGGGACGGGGAGTGGGGACGGGGAGTGGGGACGGGGAGTGGGGACGGGGAGTGGGGACGGGGATTGGGACGGGGAGTGGGGACGGGGAGTGGCTACAGTGAGTGGGGACGGGGAGTGGGGACGGGGAGAGGGGACGGAGAGTGGGGACGGTGAGTGGGGACGGGGAGTGGGGACGGGGAGTGGGGACGGGGAGTGGGGACGGGGAGAGGGGACGGGGAGTGGGGACGGGCAGTGGGGACGGTGAGTGGGCACGGGGAGAGGGGACGGGGAGAGGAGATGGTTAGTGGGGACGGTGAGTGGGGACGGTGAGTGGGGACGGTGAGTGGGGACGGTGAGTGGGGACGAAAAGTGGGGGCGGGGAGTGGGGGCGGGGAGTGGGGATGGTGGGTGGGGACGGTGGGTGGGGACGGGGAGTGGGGACTGGGAGTGCGGACGGAGACTGGGGACGGCGAGTGAGGTCGGGCGTGGGGATGGGGCGTGGGGACGGGGAGTGGAGACGGGGAGAGGGGGCGGTTAGAGGGGGCGGGGAGTTGGGACGGTTAGTGGGGGCGGGGAGTGGGGGCGGGGAGTGGGGACGGTTAGTGGGTAGGGGAGTTGGGACGGGGAGTGGGGACGGGGAGTGGGGACGGGGCGTGGGGAAGGGGTTTGGGGACGGGGCGTGGGGACGGGGCGTGGGGACGGGGCGTGGGGACGGGGAGTGGGTACAGGAAGTGGGGACGGGGAGTGGGGACGGTTAGTGGGTAGGGGAGTTGGGACGGGGAGTGGGGACGGGGAGTGGGGAAGGGGTTTGGGGAAGGGGTTTGGGAAGGGGTTTGGGGATGGGGCGTGGGGACGGGGCGTGGGCACGGGGCGTGGGCACGGGGAGTGCGCACGGAGAGTGCGCACGGAGAGTGCGCACGGAGAGTGCGCACGGAGAGTGCGCACGGAGAGTGGGGACGTTGAGTGGGGACGGTGAGTGGGCACGGGGAGAGGGGACGGGGAGAGGGGACGGGGAGAGGAGATGGTTAGTGGGGTCGGGGAGTGGGGACGGTGAGTGGGGACGGTGAGTGGGGACGGTGAGTGGGGACGGTGAGTTTGGAAGGTGAGTGGGGAAGGTGAGTGGGGAAGGTGAGTGGATACGGTTAGTGGGACGGTTAGTGGGTAGGGGAGTTGGGACGGGGAGTGGGGACGGAGAGTGGGGACGGAGAGTGGGGACGGGGCGTGGGGACGGGGCGTGGGGACGGGGCGTGGGGACGGGGCGTGGGGACGGGGTGTGGGGACGGTGGGTGGGGACGGTGGGTGGGGGCGGGGCGTGGGGATGGGGCGTGGGGACGGGGGGTGGGGGCGGGAGTGGGGGCGGGGACTGGGGACGGGGGGGTGGGGACGGTGGGTGGGGACGGGGAGTGGGGGCGGGGAGTGGGGGCGAGGAGTGGGGGCGGGGAGTGGGGACGGGGGGTGGGGACGGGGAGTGGGGACGGGGAGTGGGGGGCGGGGAGTGGGGGCGGGGAGTGGTTAGTGGGGAGTCTGAGTGGGGACGGGGAGTGGGGACGGGGATTGGGGACGGGGAGTGGGGACGGGGAGTGGGGACGGGGAGTGGGGGCGGGGAGTGGGGGCGGGGAGTGGGGGCGGGGAGTGGGGGCGGGGAGTGGGGACGGGGAGTGCGGACGGGGAGTGCGGACGGGGAGTGGGGACGGGGAGTGGGGAGGGTGAGTGGGGAGGGTGAGTGGGGACGGGGAGTGGGGACGGGGAGTGGGGACGGGGAGTGGGGACGGGGTGTGGGGACGGGGTGTGGGGACGGGGAGTGGGGTCGGGGAGTGGGGGTGGGGAGTGGGGACGGGGAGTGGGGACGGGGAGTGGGGACGGGGCTTGGGGACGGGGCTTGGGGACAGGGCGTGGGGACGAGGCGTGGGGACGGGGCGTGGGGACGGGGCCGTGGGGACGGGGAGTGGGGACGGGGAGTGGGGACGTGGAGTGGGGAGTCTCAGTGGGGACGGAGAGTGGGGAGTCTGAGTGGGGAGTCTGAGTGGGGAGTCTGAGTGGGGACGGTGAGTGGGGACGTTGAGTGGGGACGGGGAGAGGGGACGGGGAGTGGGGAGTCTGAGTGGTTAGTCTGAGTGGGGACGGGGAGTGGGGACGGGGAGTGGGGAAGGGGAGTGGGGACGGGGAGTGGGGACGGGGAGTGGGGACGGGGAGTGGGGAGTGGGGAGGGTGAGTGGGGAGGGTGAGTGGGGAGGGTGAGTGGGGAGGGTGAGTGGGGAGGGTGAGTGGGGAGGGTGAGTGGGGAAGGTGAGTGGGGACGGTGAGTGGGGAGGGTGAGTGGGGAGGTGAGTGGGGAGGGTGAGTGGGGAAGGTGAGTGGGGACGGTGAGTGGGGACGGTGAGTGGGGACGGTGAGTGGGGACGGGGAGTGGGGACGGTTAGTGGGGGCGAAAAGTGGGGGCGAAAAGTGGGGGCGGGGAGTGGGGGCGGGGAGTGGGACGGTGGGTGGGGACGGGGAGTGCGCACGGAGAGTGCGCACGGAGAGTGCGCACGGAGAGTGGGGACGGTGAGTGGGGACGGTGAGTGGGGACGGTGATTGGGGACGGTGAGTGGGGACGGTGAGTGGGGACGGTGAGTGGGGACGGTGAGTGGGCACGGGGAGAGTGGACGGGGAGAGGGGACGGGGAGAGGGGACGGGGAGAGGGGACGGTTAGTGGGGTCGGGGAGTGGGGATGGGGAGTGGGGACGGTGAGTGGGGACGGTGAGTGGGGAAGGTGAGTGGGGAAGGTGAGTGGGGAAGGTGAGTGGGGACGGTTAGTGGGGACGGTTAGTGGGTAGTGGAGTTGGGACGGGGAGTGGGGACGGAGAGTGGGGACGGAGAGTGGGGACGGAGAGTGGGGACGGGGCGTGGGGACGGGGCGTGGGGACGGTGGGTGGGGACGGGGCGTGGGGACGGGGCGTGGGGACGGGGCGTGGGGACGGGGGGGTGGGGACGGGGAGTGGGGGCGGGGACTGGGGACGGGGACTGGGGACGGGGGGGTGGGGACGGGGAGTGGGGGCGGGGAGTGGGGAGTCGGGAGACTGAGTGGGGAGTCTGAGTGGGGACGGGGAGTGGGGGCGGGGAGTGGGGGCGGGGAGTGGGGGCGGGGAGTGGGGGCGGGGAGTGGGGGCGGGGAGTGGGGACGGGGGGTGGGGACGGGGAGTGGGGGCGGGGAGTGGTTAGTGGGGAGTCTGAGTGGGGAGTCTGAGTGGGGAGTCTGAGTGGGGACGGGGAGTGGGGACGGGGAGTGGGGACGGGGAGTGCGGATGGGGAGTGCGGACGGGGAGTGGGGACGGGGAGTGGGGAGTGGGGAGGGTGAGTGGGGAGGGTGAGTGGGGATGGGGAGTGGGGGCGGGGAGTGGTTAGTGGGGAGTCTGAGTGGGGAGTCTGAGTGGGGAGTCTGAGTGGGGAGTCTGAGTGGGGAGTCTGAGTGGGGACGGGGAGTGCGGACGGGGAGTGCGGACGGGGAGTGGGGACGGGGAGTGGGGAGTGGGGAGGGTGAGTGGGGAGGTTGAGTGGGGATGGGGAGTGGGGACGGGGAGTGGGGACGGGGAGCGGGGACGGGGTGTGGGGACGGGGAGTGGGGTCGGGGAGTGGGGTCGGGGAGTGGGGGCGGGGAGTGGGGACGGGGAGTGGGGACGGGGAGTGGGGACGGGGAGTGGGGAGTGGGGAGGGTGTGTGAGGAGGGTGAGTGGGGAGGGTGAGTGGGGAGGGTGAGTGGGGAGGGTGAGTGGGGAGGGTGAGTGGGGAAGGTGAGTGGGGAAGGTGAGTGGGGACGGTGAGTGGGGACGGGGAGTGGGGACGGGGAGTGGGGACGGTTAGTGGGGACGGGGAGTGGGGACGGGGAGTGGGGACGGTTAGTGGGGGCGAAGAGTGGGGGCGGGGAGTGGGGGCGGGGAGTGGGGACGGTGGGTGGGGACGGTGGGTGGGGACGGGGAGTGGGGACGGAGACTGGGGACGGCGAGTGAGGTCGGGCGTGGGGACGGGGCGTGGGGACGGGGAGTGGGGACGGGGAATGGAGATGGGGAATAGAGACGGGGAGAGGGGGCGGTTAGAGGGGGCGGGGAGTTGGGACGGTTAGTGGGGGCGGGGAGTGGGGGCGGGGAGTGGGGACGGTTAGTGGGTAGGGGAGTTGGGACGGAGAGTGGGGACGGGGCGTGGGGAAGGGGTTTGGGGACGGGGCGTGGGGACGGGGCGTGGGGACGGGGCGTGGGGACGGGGAGTGCGCACGGAGAGTGCGCACGGAGAGTGGGGACGGTGAGTGGGGACGGGGAGAGGGGACGGGGAGAGGGGACGGGGAGAGGGGACGGGGAGAGGGGACGGGGAGAGGGGACGGTTAGTGGGGTCGGGGAGTGGGGACGGGGAGTGGGGACGGTGAGTGGGGATGGTGAGTGGGTACGGTGAGTGGGGGCGGGGAGTGGGGACGGTTAGTGGGGGCGGGGAGTGGGGGAGAGGAGTGGGGACGGTGGGTGGGGACGGTGGGTGGGGACGGGGAGTGGGGACGGGGTGTGGGGACGGAGAGTGGGGACGGCGAGTGAGGTCGGGCGTGGGGACGGGGCGTGGGGACGTGGAGTGGTGACGGGGAGAGGGGGCGGTTAGAGGGGGCGGGGAGTTGGGACAGTTAGTGGGGGCGGAGAGTGGGGACGGTTAGTGGGTAGGGGAGTGGGGACGGGGAGTGGGGACGGAGAGTGGGGACGGGGCGTGGGGACGGGGCGTGGGGACGGTTCGTGGGGACGGGGCGTGGGGACGGGGCGTGGGGACGGGGCGTGGGGACGGGGGTGGGGACGGGGGGTGGGGACGGGGGGTGGGGTCGGGGAGTGGGGGCGGGGACTGGGGACGGGGGGTGGGGACGGGGGGTGGGGATGGGGAGTGGGGGCGGGGAGTGGGGAGTGGGGAGTCTGAGTGGGGACGGGGAGTGGGGACGGGGAGTGGGGACGGGGAGTAGGGGCTGGGAGTGCGGGCGGGGAGTGCGGGCGGGGAGTGGGGGCGGGGAGTGGGGGCGGTGAGTGGGGGCGGGGACTGGGGACGGGGGGTGGGGACGGGGGGTGGGGACGGGGAGTGGGGGCGGGGAGTGGGGGCGGGGAGTGGGGAGTGGGGAGACTGAGTGGGGAGACTGAGTGGGGAGACTGAGTGGGGAGTCTGAGTGGGGAGTCTGAGTGGGGAGTCTGCGTGGGGAGTCTGAGTGGGGAGTCTGAGTTGTGAGTCTGAGTGGGGACGGGGAGTGGGGACGGGGAGTGGGTACGGGGAGTGGGACGGGGAGTGGGGACGGGGAGTGGGGACGGGGAGTGGGGACGGGGCGTGGGGAAGGGGTTTGGGGACGAGGCGTGGGGACGGGGCGTGGGGACGGGGCGTGGGGATGGGGCGTGGGGACGGGGAGTGGGGAAGAGGAGTGGGGACGGGGAGTGGGGACAGGGAGTGGGGAGTCTGAGTGGAGACGGAGAGTGGGAAGTCTGAGTGGGAAGTCTGAGTGGGGAGTCTGAGTGGGGAGTCTGAGTGGGGAGTCTGAGTGGGGAGTCTGAGTGGGGAGTCTGAGTGGGGAGTCTGAGTGGGGAGTCTGAGTGGGGAGTCTGAGTGGGGACGGGGAGTGGGGACGGGGAGTGGGGACGGGGAGTGGGGACGGGGAGTGGGGACGGGGAGTGGGGAGTGGGGACGGTGGGTGGGGACGTTGAGTGGGGACGGGGAGAGGGGACGGGGAGTGGGGAGTCTGAGTGGGGATGGGGTGTGGGGACGGGGAGTGGGGACGGGGAGTGGGGACGGGGAGTGGGGAGGGTGAGTGGGGAGGGTGAGTGGGGACCTTCAGTGGGGACGGGGAGTGGGGACGGGGAGTGGGGTCGGGGAGTGGGGTCGGGGAGTGGGGTCGGGGAGTGGGGTCGGGGAGTGGGGTCGGGGATTGGGGTCGGGCGGTGGGGTCGGGGGGTGTGGACGGGGGGTGGGGACGGGGGGTGGGGACGGCAGGTGGGGACGGGGAGTGGGGACGGAGTGTGGGGACGGAGAGTGGGGACGGAGAGTGGGGAGGGTGAGTGGGGAGGGTGAGTGTGGAGGGTGAGTGTGGAGGGTGAGTGTGGAGGGTGAGTGTGGAGGGTGAGTGGGGAGGGTGAGTGGGGAGGGTGTTTGGGGAGGTTGAGTGGGGAGGTTGAGTGGGGAGGTTGAGTGGGGAGGGTGAGTGGGGAGGGTGAGTGGTGAGGGTGAGTGGTGAGGGTGAGTGGGGAGGGTGAGTGGGGAGGGGGAGAGGGGAGGGGGAGAGGGGAGGGGGAGAGGGGAGGGAGAGAGGGGACGGAGAGAGGGGACGGAGAGAGGGGACGGAGAGAGGGGACAGTGAGTGGGGTCGGAGAGTGGGGACGGAGAGTGGGGACGGAGAGTGGGGACGGAGAGTGGGGACGGTGAGTGGGGACGGTGAGTGGGGACGGTGAGTGGGGACGGTGAGTGGGGACGGTGAGTGGGGACGGGGAGTGGGGACAGGGAGTGGGGACGGGGAGTGGGGACGGGGAGTGGGGACGGGGAGTGGGGACGGAGAGAGGGGATGGTTAGTGGGGACGGGGAGTGGAGACGGTTAATGGGGGCGGGGAGTGGGGACGGTTGGTGGGGGCGGGGAGTGGGGACGGTGGGTGGGGACGGGGAGCGGGGACGGGGAGCGGGGACGGGGAGCGGGGACGGCGAGTGAGGTCGGGCGTGGTGACGGGGCATGGGGACGGGGAGCAGGGATGGTTAGTGGGTAGGGGAGTTGGGACGGTTAGTGGGGGCGGGGAGTGGGGGCGGGGAGTGGGGACGGTTAGTGGGTAGGGGAGTTGGGACGGGGAGTGGGGACGGGGCGTGGGGAAGGGGTTTGGGGACGGGGCGTGGGGACGGGGCGTGGGGACGGGGAGTGGGGACGGGGAGTGCGCACGGAGAGTGCGCACGGAGAGTGGGGACGGTGAGTGGGGACGGGGAGAGGGGACGGGGAGAGGGGACGGGGAGAGGGGACGGGGAGAGGGGACGGGGAGAGGGGACGGTTAGTGGGGTCGGGCGTGGTGACGGGGCATGGGGACGGGGAGCAGGGATGGTTAGTGGGTAGGGGAGTTGGGACAGTTAGTGGGGGCGGGGAGTGGGGAGCGGGGAGTAGGGACCGTCAGTGGAGACGGGGAGTGGGGACGTGGAGTGGGGACGGTGAGTGGGGACGGTGAGTGGGGACGGCGATTGGGGACGGAGAGCGGGGACTGCGAGTGGGGACATTGAGTGGGGACAAGGAGTGGGGACGGGGAGTGGCTACATTGAGTGGGGACGGGGAGTGGGGACGGGGAGTGGGGACGGGGAGTGGGGACGGGGAGAGGGGACGGGGAGAGGGGACGGGGAGAGGGGGACTGGGAGTGGGGCGGAGAGTTGGGACGGGGAGTGGGGACGGGGAGTGGGGACGGGGAGTGGCGACGGGGAGAGGGGACGGGGAGAAGGGACGTTGAGTGGGGATGTTGAGTGGGGACGGGGAGTGGGGACGGGGAGTGGGGAGGGGGAGTGGGGAGTGGGGAGGGGGAGTGGGGAGGGGGAGTGGGGAGGGGGAGTGGGGACGGGGAGAGGGGACGTTGAGTGGGGACTTTGAGTGGGGACGGGGAGTGGGGAGGGGGAGTGGGGAGTGGGGAGTGGGGACGGGGAGTGGGGACGGGGAGTGGGGAGTGGGGATGGGGAGTGGGGAATGGGGACGGGGAGTGGGGACGGGGAGTGGTGACGGAGAGATGCGACGGTGAGAGGGGACGAGGAGTGGGGACTGGGAGTGGCTACATTGAGTGGGGACGGGGAGTGGGGACGGGGAGAGGGGACGGGGAGTGGGGACGGAGAGTGGGGACGGAGAGTGGGGACGGAGAGTGGGGACGGAGAGTGGGGACGGTGAGTGGGGACGGGGAGTGGGGACGGGGAGTGGGGACGGGGAGTGGGGACGGGGAGTGGGGACGGTGAGAGGGGACAGGGAGTGGGGACGGGCAGTGGGGACGGGGAGTGGGGACGGGGAGTGGGGACGGGGTGTGGGGACGGTGAGGGGGGACGGTGAGTGGGCACCGGGAGAGGGGACGGGGAGAGGGGACGGGGAGAGGGGACGGTGAGTGGGCACCGGGAGAGGGGACGGTGAGTGGGGACGGTGAGTGGGGACGGTCATTGGGGACGGTCATTGGGGACGGTGAGTGGGGACGGGGAGTGGGGACGGGGAGTGGGGACGGGGAGTGGGGACGGTTAATGGGGGCGAAAGGTGGGGACGGTTAGTGGGGGTGGGGAGTGGGGGCGAGGAGTGGGGACGGTGGGTGGGGACGGGGAGTGGGGACGGGGAGTGGGGACTGGGAGTGGGGACGGAGACTGGGGACGGCGAGTGAGGTCGGGCGTGGGGACGGGGAGTGGAGACGGGGAGAGGGGGCGGGGAGAGGGAGCGGGGAGAGGGGGCGGGGAGTTGGGACATTTAATGGGGGCGGGGAGTGGGGACGGTTAGTGGGTAGGGGAGTTGGGACGGGGAGTGGGGACGGGGGGGTGGGGACGGCGAGTGTGGACGGCGAGTGGGGACGGGGCGTGGGGACGGGGAGTGGGGAGTGGGGACGGGAAGTGGGGACGGGGAGTGGGGACGGGGAGTGGGGAGTCTCAGTGCGGACGGAGAGTGGGGATGGGGAGTGGGGCGGGGAGTGGGGACGGAGAGTGGGGAAGGGGGGTGGGGAGTGGGGAGTGTGAGTGGGGAGGTTGAGTGGGGACGGCGAGTGGGGACGGGGAGTGGGGACGGGGAGTGGGGAGTATGAGTGGGGACGGCGAGTGGGGACGGAGAGTGGGGACGGAGAGTGGGGACGGGGAGTGGGGACGGAGAGTGGGGACGGAGAGTGGGGACGGAGAGTGGGGACGGAGAGTGGGGACGGGGACGGGGGGTGGGGACGGGGAGTGGGGGCGGGGACTGGGGACGGGGGGTGGGGACGGGGACGGGGGGTGGGGACGGGGAGTGGGGGCGGGGCGTGGGGAGTGGGAACGGGGAGTGGGGAGACTGAGTGGGGAGTCTGAGTGGGGACTCTGAGTGGGGAGTCTGAGTGGGGAGTCTGAGTGGGGAGTCTGATTGGGGAGTCTGAGTGGGGAGTCTGAGTGAGGACGGAGAGTGGGGACGGGGAGTTGGGACGGGGAGTGCGGACGGGAAGTGGGGACGGGGAGGGTGAGTGGGGAGGGTGAGTGGGGACGGGGAGTGGGGACGGGGAGTGGGGACGGGGTGTGGGGACGGGGAGTGGGGACGGGGAGTGGGGAAGGGGAGTGGGGACGGGGCGTGGGGAAGGGGCTTGGGGACGGGGCGTGGGGACGGGGCGTGGGGACGGGGCGTGGGGACGGGGCGTGGGGACGGGGAGTGGGGAGTCTCAGTGGGGACGGAGAGTGGGGAGTCTGAGTGGGGACGGGGAGTTGGGACGGGGAGTGGGGACGGTGAGTGGGGACGTGGAGTGGGGAGTGGGGACATTGAGTGGGGACGTTGAGTGGGGACGTTGAGTGGGGACGTTGAGTGGGGACGTTGAGTGGGGACGGGGAGAGGGGACGGGGAGAGGGGACGGGGAGTGGGGAGTCTGAGTGGGGAGCCTGAGTGGGGACGGGGAGTGGGGACGGGGAGTGGGGACGGGGAGTGGGGACGGGGTGTGGGGACGGGGAGTGGGGACGGGGTGTGCTAAGTGGGGAGGGTGAGTGGGGACGTTCAGTGGGGACGTTCAGTGGGGACGTTCAGTGGGGACGGGGAGTGGGGTCGGGGGGTGGGGTCGGGGGGTGGGGTCGGGGGGTGGGGACGGGGGGTGGGGACGGGGGGTGGGGACGGGGGGTGGGGACGGGGGGTGGGGACGGCGGGTGGGGACGGGGAGTGGGGACGGAGAGTGGGGAGGGAGAGTGGGGAGGGAGAGTGGGGAGGGAGAGTGGGGAGGGAGAGTGGGGACGGGGAGAGGGGACGTTGAGTGGCAACGGTGAGTGGGGATGGGGAGTGGGGACGGGGAGTGGGGACGGAGAGAGGGGACGGTTAGTGGGGTCGGGGAGTGGGGATGGGGAGTGGGGACGGCTAGTGGGGGTGGGGAGTGGGGACGGTTAGTGGGGACGGTTAGTGGGGGCGGGGAGTGGGGGCGAGGAGTGGGGACGGTGGGTGGGGACGGGGAGCGGGGATGGGGAGCGGGGACGGTGAGTGGGGACGGCGAGTGAGGTCGGGCGTGGTGACGGGGCATGGGGACGGGGAGCAGGGACGGTTAGAGGGGGCGGGGAGTTGGGACGGTTAGCGGGGGCGGGGAGTGGGGGCGGGGAGTGGGGATGGTTAGTGGGTAGGGGAGTTGGGACAGTTAGTGGGGGCGGGGAGTGGGGAGCGGGGAGTAGGGACCGTCAGTGGGGACGGGGAGTGGGGACGGGCAGTGGGTCGGCGATTGGGGACGGAGAGCGGGGACGGCGAGCGGGGACGGCGAGCGGGGACTGGGGGCGGGGACTGGGGCTGGGGACGGGGAGTGGGGAGTCTGAGTGGGGACGGGGAGTGGACACGGGGAGTGGACACGGGGAGTGGGGACCTGGAGTGGGGACCTGGAGTGGGGACCTGGAGTGGGGACCTGGAGTGGGGACTTGGAGTGGGGACTTGGAGTGGGGACTTGGAGTGGGGACTTGGAGTGGGGACTTGGAGTGGGGACGGAGAGTGGGGACGGAGAGTGGGGACGGAGAGTGGGGACGGAGAGTGGCGACGGGGAGTGGGGACGGGGAGTGGGGACGGGGAGAGGGGACGGGGAGAGGGGACGGGGAGAGGGGACGGGGAGAGGGGACGGAGAGTTGGGACGGTGAGTTGGGACGGTGAGTGGGGACGGGAAGTGGGGACGGGGAGTGGGGACGGGGAGTGGGGACGGGGAGTGGGGACGGGGAGAGGGGACGGGGAGAGGGGACGGGGAGAGGGGACGGGGAGAGGGGACGGGGAGAGGGGACGGGGAGAGGGGACGGGGAGAAGTGACGGGG
The DNA here is from genome assembly GCF_036365525.1 of Heterodontus francisci. NCBI lineage: Eukaryota > Metazoa > Chordata > Chondrichthyes > Heterodontiformes > Heterodontidae > Heterodontus > Heterodontus francisci. Next base: position 11,904 of record NW_027141969.1, read on the forward strand.
AGAAGTGACGGGGAGAGGGGACGTTGAGTGGGGACGTTGAGTGGGGACGGGGAGTGGGGACGGGGAGTGGGGAGTGGGGAGTGGGGAGGGGGAGTGGGGAGGGGGAGTGGGGAGGGGGAGTGGGGAGGGGGAGTGGGGAGGGGGAGTGGGGAGGGTGAGAGGGGACGGGGAGAGGGGACGTTGAGTGGGGACGGGGAGTGGGGAGTGGGGAGTGGGGACGGGGAGTGGGGAGTAGGGACGGGGAGTGGGGAGTGGGGACGGGGAGTGGGGACGGGGGGTGGGGAGTGGGGACAGGGAGTGGGGATGGGGAGTGGTGACGGAGAGATGCGACATGGAGTGGGGACTTGGAGTGGGGACTTGGAGTGGGGACTTGGAGTGGGGACTTGGAGTGGGGACGGGGAGTGGGGAGGAGGAGTGGGGAGGGTGAGAGGGGACGGGGAGAGGGGACGTTGAGTGGGGACGGGGAGTGGGGAGTGGGGAGTGGGGACGGGGAGTGGGGAGGAGGAGTGGGGAGGGTGAGAGGGGACGGGGAGAGGGGACGTTGAGTGGGGACGGGGAGTGGGGAGTGGGGAGTGGGGACGGGGAGTGGGGAGTAGGGACGGGGAGTGGGGAGTGGGGACAGGGAGTGGGGACGGGGAGTGGGGACGGGGAGTGGGGACGGGGAGTGGGGAGTGGGGACAGGGAGTGGGGACGGGGAGTGGTGACGGAGAATGCGACGGTGAGAGGGGACGGGGAGTGGCTACAGTGAGTGGGGACGGGGAGTGGGGACGGGGAGTGGGGACGGGGAGTGGGGACGGTGAGTGGGGACGGAGAGTGGGGATGGTGAGTGTTGACGGTGAGTGGGGACGGTGAGTGGGGACGGTGAGTGGGGTCTGTGAGTGGGGAAGGTGAGTGGGGACGGGGAGTGGGGACGGGGAGTGGGGACGGGGAGTGGGGACGGCGAGTGGGGACGGTTAGTGGGGACGGTTAATGGGGGCGAACAGTGGGGACGGGGAGTGGGGACGGCGAGTGAGGTCGGGCTTGGGGACGGGGAGTGGGGACGGGGAGTGGAGACGGGGAGAGGGGGCGGTTAGAGGGGGCGGGGAGTTGGGACGGTTAGTGGGGGCCGGGAGTGGGGGCGGGGAGTGGGGACGGTTAGGGGGACGGAGAGTGGGGACGGTGAGTGTTGACGGTGAGTGGGGACGGTGAGTGGGGACGGTGAGTGGGGACGGTGAGTGGGGACGGTGAGTGGGGACGGGGAGAGGGGACGGTGAGTGGGTACGGTGAGTGGGGACGGTGAGTGGGGACGGTGAGTGGGGAAGGTGAGTGGGGACGGGGAGTGGGGACGGGGAGTGGGGACGGGGAGTGGGGACGGCGAGTGAGGTCGGGCTTGGGGACGGGGAGTGGGGACGGGGAGTGGAGACGGGGAGAGGGGGCGGTTAGAGGGGGCGGGGAGTTGGGACGGTTAGTGGGGGCCGGGAGTGGGGGCGGGGAGTGGGGACGGTTAGGGGGACGGAGAGTGGGGACGGGGCGTGGGGACGGGGAGTGGGGACGGAGAGTGGGAACGGGGCGTGGGGACGGGGGCGTGGGGACGGGGGCGTGGGGACGGGGGCGTGGGGGCGGGGAGTGGGGAGACTGAGTGGGGAGACTGAGTGGGGAGACTGAGTGGGGAGTCTGAGTGGGGAGTCTGAGTGGGGAGTCTGAGTGGGGAGTCTGAGTGGGGAGTCTGAGTGGGGAGTCTGAGTGGGGAGTCTGAGTGGGGACGGGGAGTGGGGACGGGGAGTGGGGACGGGTTGTGGGGACGGGGTGTGGGGGCGGGGAGTGGGGGCGGGGAGTGGGGAGTGGGGAGGGTGAGTGGGGAGGGTGAGTGGGGAGGGTGAGTGGGGAGGGTGAGTCTGGAGGGTGAGTCTGGAGGGTGAGTGGGGAGGGTGAGTGGGGAGGGTGAGTGGGGAGGGTGAGTGGGGAGGGGGAGTGGGGAGGGGGAGTGGGGAGGGGGTGTTGGGAGGGGGTGTGGGGACGGGGTGTGGGGGCGGGGAGTGGGGACGGGGAGTGGGGACGGGGAGTGGGGACGGGGAGTGGGGACGGGGCGTGGGGAAGGGGTTTGGGGACGGGGCGTGAGGACGGGGCGTGGGGAAGGGGCGTGGGGAAGGGGCGTGGGGACGGGGCGTGGGGACGGGGAGTGGGGACGGGGAGTGGGGACGGGGAGTGGGGAAGGGGAGTGGGGACGGGGAGTGGGGACGGGGAGTGGGGAGTCTCAGTGCGGACGGAGAGTGGGGAGTCTGAGTGGGGACGGGGAGTGGGGAAACGGAGTGGGGACGGGGAGTGGGGACGGGGAGTGGGGACCTGGGGTGGGGAGTGGGGAGGGTGAGTGGGGAGGTTGAGTGGGGAGGTTGAGTGGGGACGGGGAGTGGGGACGGGGAGTGGGGACGGGGAGTGGGGAGTTGGGAGGGTGAGTGGGGACGTTCAGTGGGGACGGGGAGTGGGGACGGGGAGTGGGGACGGGGAGTGGGGACGGGGATTGGGGACGGGGAGTGGGGTCGGGGAGTGGGGTCGGGGTGTGGGGTCGTGGAGTGGGGTCGGTGGGTGGGGTCGGGGGGTGGGGACGGGGGGTGGGGACGGGGGGTGGGGACGGAGGGTAGGACGGCGGGTGGGGACGGGCGGTGTGGACGGGGAGTGGGGACGGGGAGTGGGGACGGTGAATGGGGACGGGGAGTGGGGACGGAGAGCGGGGACGGAGAGTGGGGACGGAGAGTGGGGAGGGTGAGTGGGGAGGGTGAGTGGGGAGGGTGGGTGGGGAGGTTGAGAGGGGACGGGGAGAGGGGACGGAGAGAGGGGACGGAGAGTGGGGACGGAGAGTGGGGACGGAGAGTGGGGACGGAGAGTGGGGACGGTGAGGGGGGACGGTGAGGGGGAACGGTGAGGGGGTACGGGGAGTGGGGACGGTGAGTGGGGACGGTGAGTGTGGTCGGTGAGTGGGGACGGTGAGGGGGAACGGTGAGTGGCTACGGTGAGTGGGGATGGGGAGAGGGGACGGGGAGAGGGGACGGAGAGTGGGGACGGAGAGTGGGGACGGGGAGTGGGGACGGGGAGTGGGGACGGTGAGTGTGGACGGTGAGTGGCTACGGTGAGTGGCTACGGTGAGTGGGGACGGTGAGTGGGGACGGGGAGAGGGGACGGGGAGTGGGGACGGGGAGAGGGGACGGGGAGTGGGGACGGGGAGTGGGGACGGGGAGTGGTGACGGGGAGTGGTGACGGGGAGTGGTGACGGGGAGCGGTGCCGGGGTGCGGTGACGGAGAGCGGGGACGGTGGGCGGGGACGGTGGGCGGGGACGGTGAGCGGGGACGGTGAGCGGGGACGGTGAGCGGGGACGGTGAGCGGGGACGGTGAGCGGGGACGGGGAGCGGGGATGGGGAGCGGGGACGGTGACTGCTATGGGGAGTGGGGATGGGGAGTGGGGACGGGGAGAGGTGTCGGGGAGTGGCGACAGGGAGTGGGGACGGGGAGTGGGGACGGTTAATGGGGGCGGGGAGTGGGGACAGTTAGTGGGGGCGGGGAGTGGGGGCGGAGACTGGAGACGGTGAGTTGCGACATTATGTGGGGACGAGGAGTGGGGACGGGGAGTGGCTACATTGAGTGGCTACATTGAGTGGGGACGGGGAGTGGGGACGGGGAGTGGGGACGGCTAGAGGGGACGGGGAGAGGGGACGGGGAGAGGGGACGTTGAGTGGGGACGTTGAGTGGGGACGTTGAGTGGGGACGTTGAGTGGGGAGGGGGAGTGGGGAGGGGGAGAGGGGAGGGGGAGAGGGGACGGGGAGAGGGGATGTTGAGTGGGGACGGGGTGTGGGGACGGGGAGTGGGGATTAGGGACGGGGAGTGGGGACGGGGAGTGGGGACGGGGAGTGGGGAGTGGGGACGGGGAGTGGGGATGGGGAGTGGTGACGGAGAGATGCAACGGTGAGAGGGGACGGGGAGTGGCTTGAGTGAGTGGGGACGGGGAGTGGCTACAGTGAGTGGCTACACTGAGTGGGGACGGGGAGTGGGGACGGGGAGTGGCTACAGTGAGTGGGGACGGGGAGTGGGGACGGGGAGTGGGGACGGTGAGTGGGGACGGGGAGTGAGGACGGGGAGTGGGGACGGTGAGAGGGGACGGGGAGTGGGGACGGGGAGTGGGGACGGAGAGTGGGGACGGAGAGTGGGGACGGAGAGTGGGGACGGAGAGTGGGGACGGAGAGTGGGGACGGGGAGAGGGGACGGGGAGAGGGGACGGGGAGAGGGGGACGGTTAGTGGGGTCGGGGAGTGGGGACGGTGAGTGGGGACGGTGAGTGGGGACGGTGAGTGGGGACGGTGAGTGGGGGAGGGGAGTGGGGACGGGGAGTGGGGACGGGGAGTGGGGACGGTTAATGGGGACGAAAAGTGGGGACGGTTAGTGGGGGCTGGGAGTGGGGGTGAGGGGTGGGGACGGTGGTTGGGGACGGGGAGTGGGGACGGGGAGTGGGGACGGAGAGTGGGGACGGCGAGTGAGGTCGGGCGTGGGGACGGGGCGTGGAGACGGGGAGTGGGGACGGGGAGTGGAGACGGTGAGAGGGGGCGGTTAGAGGGGGCGGGGAGTTGGGACGGTTAGTGGGGGCGGGGAGTGGGGGCGGGGAGTGGGGGCGGGGAGTGGGGGCGGGGAGTGGGGGCGGGGAGTGGGGACGGGAGTGGGGACGGCGAGTGGGGACGGCGAGTGGGGACGGCGAGTGGGGACGGCGAGTGGGGACGGAGAGTGGGGACGGAGAGTGGGGACGGAGAGTGGGGACGGCGAGTGGGGACGGCGAGTGGGGACGGGGCGTGGGGACGGGGCGTGGGGACGGGGGTTGGGGACGGGGGTTGGGGACGGGGGTTGGGGACGGGGGTTGGGGACGGGGAGTGGGGACGGGGAGTGGGGACGGGGGGTGGGGACGGGGAGTGGGGACGGGGGTTGGGGACGGTGAGTGGGGGCGGGGCGTGGGGACGGGGCGTGGGGACGGGGCGTGGGGACGGGGCGTGGGGACGGGGCGTGGGGGCGCGGGGTGGGGGCGGGGGGTGGGGACGGGGAGTGGGGGCGGGGAGTGGGGAGTGGGAACGGGGGAGTGGGGAGACTGAGTGGGAAGTCTGAGTGGGGAGTCTGAGTGGGGAGTCTGAGTGGGGAGTCTGAGTGGGGAGTCTGAGTGGGGAGTCTGAGTGAGGACGGGGAGTGGTGACGGGGAGTGGTGACGGGGAGTGGTGACGGGGAGTGGGGACGGGGTGTGGGGACGGGGTGTGGGGACGGGGTGTGGGGGCGGGGTGTGGGGGCGGGGAGTGGGGGCGGGGAGTGGGGAGTGGGGAGGGTGAGTGGGGAGGGTGAGTGGGGAGGGTGAGTGGGGAGGGTGAGTGGGGAGGGTGAGTTGGGAGGGTGAGTTGGGAGGGTGAGTGGGGAGGGGGAGTGGGGAGGGGGAGTGGGGAGGGGGAGTGGGGACGGGGAGTGGGGACGGGGAGTGGGGTCGGGGAGTGGGGTCGGGGAGTGGGGGCGGGGAGTGGGGACGGGGAGTGGGGCGGGGAGTGGGGACGGGGAGTGGGGACGGGGAGTGGGGACGTGGCGTGGTGAAGGGGATTGGGGACGGGGAGTGGGGTCGGGGAGTGGGGTCGGGGGGTGGGGTCGGGCGGTGGGGACGGGGTGTGGGGACGGGGGGTGGGGACGGGGGGTGGGGACGGGGGGTGGGACGGGGAGTGGGGACGGGGAGTGGGGACGGAGAGTGTGGACGGAGAGTGGGGACTTGAGTGGGGACTTGGAGTGGGGACTTGGAGTGGGGACTTGGAGTGGGGACTTGGAGTGGGGACTTGGAGTGGGGACTTGGAGTGGGGACTTGGAGTGGGGACTTGGAGTGGGGACGGAGAGTTGCGACATTGAGTGGCTACATTGAGTGGGGACGTGGAGTGGGGACGGGGAGTGGGGACGGGGAGAGGGGACGGAGAGTTGGGACGGTGAGTTGGGACGGTGAGTGCGGACGGGAAGTGGGGACGGGGAGTGGGGACGGGGAGTGCGGACGGGGAGTGGGGACGGGGAGTGGGGACGGGGAGTGGGGACGGGGAGAGGGGACGGGGAGAGGGGACGGGGAGAGGGGACGGGGAGAGGTGACGGGGACAGGTGACGGGGAGAGGTGACGGGGAGAGGGGACGGGGAGAGGGGACGGGGAGTGGGGACGGGGAGTGGGGACGGGGAGTGGGGACGGGGAGAGGTGACGGGGAGAGGTGACGGGGAGAGGGGACGGGGAGTGGGGACGGGGAGTGGGGAGTGGGGACGGTGAGAGGGGACGGGGAGTGGGGACGGGGAGTGGCTACATTGAGTGGGGACGGGGAGTGGCTACAGTGAGTGGGACGGGGAGTGGGGACGGGGAGTGGGAACGGGGAGTGGGGACGGGGAGTGGGGACGGGGAGTTGGGACGGGCAGTGGGGACGGGGAGTGGGGATGGGTAGTGGCTACAGTGAGTGGGGACGGGGAGTGGGGACGGGGAGTGGGGACGGGGAGTGGGGACGGTGAGTGGGGACGGAGAGTGGGGACGGTGAGTGGGGACGGTGAGTGGGGACGGTGAGAGGGGACGGTGAGTGGGGACGGTGAGTGGGGACGGTGAGTGGGGACGGGGAGTGGGGACGGGAGTGGGGACGGGGAGTGGGGACGGGGAGTGGGAACGGGGAGTGGGAACGGTTAGTGGGGGACGGTTAATGGGGGCGAACAGTGGGGACGGGGAGTGGGGACGGCGAGTGAGGTCGGGCTTGGGGACGGGGAGTGGGGACGGGGAGTGGAGACGGGGAGAGGGGGCGGTTAGAGGGGGCGGTTAGAGGGGGGAGGGGAGTTGGGACGGTTAGTGGGGGCCGGGAGTGGGGGCGGGAGTGGGGACAGTTAGGGGGACGGAGAGTGGGACGGGGCGTGGGACGGGGGCGTGGGGACGGGGCGTGGGGACGGGGGTTGGGGACGGGGAGTGGGGGCGGGGAGTGGGGGAGACTGAGTGGGGAGACTGAGTGGGGAGACTGAGTGGGGAGACTGAGTGGGGAGTCTGAGTGGGGAGTCTGAGTGGGGAGTCTGAGTGGGGAGTCTGAGTGGGGAGTCTGAGTGGGGACGGGGAGTGGGGACGGGGAGTGGGGACGGGGAGTGGGGACGGGTTGTGGGGACGGGTTGTGGGGACGGGTTGTGGGGGCGGGGAGTGGGGGCGGGGAGTGGGGAGGGTGAGTGGGGAGGGTGAGTGGGGAGGGTGAGTGGGAGGGTGAGTGGGGAGGGGGAGTGGGGAGGGGGAGTGGGGAGGGGGTGTGGGGTCGGGGAGTGGGGGCGGGGAGTGGGGACGGGGAGTGGGGACGGGGAGTGGGGACGGGGAGTGGGGAAGGGGTTTGGGGACGGGGCGTGAGGACGGGGCCGTGGGGAAGGGCGTGGGGACGGGGCGTGGGGACGGGGAGTGGGGACGGGGAGTGGGACGGGAGTGGGGAAGGGGAGTGGGGACGGGGACTGGGGACGGGGAGTGGGGACGGGGAGTGGGGAGTCTCAGTGCGGACGGAGAGTGGGGAGTCTGAGTGGGGACGGGGGGTGGGGACGGGGAGTGGGGACGGGGAGTGGGGACGGGAGTGGGGACCGGGGGTGGGGAGTGGGGAGGGTGAGTGGGGAGGTTGAGTGGGGAGGTTGAGTGGGGACGGGGAGTGGGGACGGGGAGTGGGGAGTGGGGAGGGTGAGTGGGGACGTTCAGTGGGGGACGGGGAGTGGGGACGTTCAGTGGGGACGGGGAGTGGGGACGGGGACTGGGGACGGGGAGTGGGGTCGGGGAGTGGGGTCGTGGAGTGGGGTTGGTGGGTGGGGTCGGGGGGGTGGGGACGGGGAGTGGGGACGGGGGTGGGACGGCGGGTGGGGACGGGGGGTGTGGACGGGGAGTGGGGACGGTGAGTGGGGACGGGGAGTGGGGACGGAGAGTGGGGACGGTGAGTGGGGAGGGTGAGTGGGGAGGGTGGGTGGGGAGGTTGAGTGGGGACGGGGAGAGGGGACGGGGAGAGGGGAGGGAGAGTGGGGACGGGAGAGTGGGGACGGAGAGTGGGGACGGAGAGTGGGGACGGTGAGGGGGGACGGTGAGGGGGGACGGTGAGGGGGGACGGTGAGGGGGTACGGGGAGTGGGGACGGTGAGTGGGGACGGTGAGTGGGGACGGTGAGTGGGGACGGTGAGGGGGAACGGTGAGTGGCTACGGGGAGTGGGGACGGGGAGAGGGACGGGGGCGTGGGGACGGGGGTTGGGGACGGGGAGTGGGGCGGGGAGTGGGGAGACTGAGTGGGGAGACTGAGTGGGGAGACTGAGTGGGGAGACTGAGTGGGGAGACTGAGTGGGGAGTCTGAGTGGGGAGTCTGAGTGGGGAGTCTGAGTGGGTAGTCTGAGTGGGAGTCTGAGTGGGGAGTCTGAGTGGGGACGGGGAGTGGGACGGGGAGTGGGGACGGGTTGTGGGGACGGGTTGTGGGGACGGTTTGTGGGGGCGGGGGAGTGGGGGCGGGGAGTGGGGAGGGTGAGTGGGGAGGGTTGAGTGGGGAGGGTGAGTGGGGAGGGTGAGTGGGGAGGGTGAGTGGGGAGGGTGAGTTGGGAGGGTGAGTGGGGAGGGGGAGTGGGGAGGGGGAGTGGGGAGGGGGAGTGGGGACGGGGGAGTGGGGACGGGGTGTGGGGTCGGGGAGTGGGGTCGGGGAGTGGGGGCGGGGAGTGGGGACGGGGAGTGGGGCGGGGAGTGGGGACGGGGAGTGGGGACGGGGAGTGGGGACGGGGAGTGGGGACGTGGCGTGGTGAAGGGGATTGGGGACGGGGAGTGGGGTCGGGGAGTGGGGTCGGGGGGTGGGGTCGGCCGGTGGGGACGGGGTGTGGGGACGGGGTGTGGGACGGGGGGTGGGGACGGGGGGTGGGGACGGGGGGTGGGACGGGGAGTGGGGACGGGGAGTGGGGACGGAGAGTGTGGACGGAGAGTGGGGACTTGGAGTGGGGACTTGGAGTGGGGACTTGGAGTGGGGACTTGGAGTGGGGACTTGGAGTGGGGACTTGGAGTGGGGACTTGGAGTGGGGACTTGGAGTGGGGACGGAGAGTTGCGACATTGAGTGGCTACATTGAGTGGGGACGGGGAGTGGGGACGGGGAGTGGGGACGGGGAGAGGGGACGGAGAGTTGGGGACGGTGAGTTGGGACGGTGAGTGTGACGGGGAGTGGGGACGGGGAGTGGGACGGGGAGTGCGGACGGGGAGTGGGGACGGGGAGTGGGGACGGGGAGAGGGGACGGGGAGAGGGGACGGGGAGAGGGGACGGGGAGAGGTGACGGGGAGAGGTGACGGGGAGAGGTGACGGGGAGAGGGGACGGGGAGAGGGGACGGGGAGTGGGGACGGGGAGTGGGGACGGGGAGAGGTGACGGGAGAGGTGACGGGGAGAGGTGACGGGGAGAGGTGACGGGGAGAGGGGACGGGGAGTGGGGACGGGGAGTGGGGAGTGGGGACGGTGAGAGGGGACGGGGAGTGGGGACGGGGAGTGGCTACATTGAGTGGGGACGGGGAGTGGCTACAGTGAGTGGGGACGGGGAGTGGGGACGGGGAGTGGGGATGGGGAGTGGGAACGGGGAGTGGGGACGGGAGTGGGGACGGGGAGTTGGGACGGGCAGTGGGGACGGGGAGTGGGGATGGGTAGTGGCTACAGTGAGTGGGGACGGGGAGTGGGGACGGGGAGTGGGGACGGGGAGTGGGGACGGGGATGGGGGACGGTGAGTGGGGACGGAGAGTGGGGACGGTGAGTGGGGACGGTGAGTGGGACGGTGAGGTGGGGACGGTGAGAGGGGACGGTGAGTGGGGACGGTGAGTGGGGACGGTGAGTGGGGACGGTGAGTGGGGACGGGGAGTGGGGACGGGGAGAGGTGACGGGGAGAGGGGACGGGGAGTGGGGACGGGGAGTGGGGACGGGGAGTGGGGACGGTGAGTGGGGACGGAGAGTGGGGACGGTGAGTGGGGACGGTGAGTGGGGACGGTGAGTGGGGACGGTGAGTGGGGACGGTGAGAGGGGACGGTGAGTGGGGACGGTGAGTGGGGACGGTGAGTGGGGACGGTGAGTGGGGACGGGGACAGGTGACGGATGACGGGGAGAGGTGACGGGGAGAGGTGACGGGGAGAGGGGACGGGGAGTGGGGACGGGGAGTGGGGAGTGGGGACGGTGAGAGGGGACGGGGAGTGGGGACGGGAGTGGCTACATTGAGTGGGGACGGGGAGTGGCTACAGTGAGTGGGGACGGGAGTGGGACGGGGAGTGGGGACGGGGAGTGGGAACGGGGAGTGGGGACGGGGAGTGGGGACGGGGAGTTGGGACGGGCAGTGGGGACGGGGAGTGGGGATGGGTAGTGGCTACAGTGAGTGGGGACGGGGAGTGGGGACGGGGGAGTGGGGACGGGGAGTGGGGACGGTGAGTGGGGACGGAGAGTGGGGACGGTGAGTGGGGACGGTGAGTGGGGACGGAGAGTGGGGACGGTGAGTGGGGACGGTGAGTGGGGACGGTGAGTGGGGACGGTGAGTGGGGACGGTGAGAGGGGACGGTGAGTGGGGACGGTGAGTGGGGACGGTGAGTGGGGACGGTGAGTGGGGACGGGGAGTGGGGACGGGGAGTGGGGACGGGGAGTGGGGACGGGTAGTGGGAACGGGGAGTGGGGACGGTGAGTGGGGACGGAGAGTGGGGACGGTGAGTGGGGACGGTGAGAGGGGACGGTGAGTGGGGACGGTGAGTGGGGACGGTGAGTGGGGACGGTGAGTGGGGACGGTGAGTGGGGACGGTGAGTGGGGACGGTGAGAGGGGACGGTGAGTGGGGACGGTGAGAGGGGACGGTGAGTGGGGACGGTGAGTGGGGGACGGTGAGTGGGGACGGTGAGTGGGGACGGTGAGTGGGGACGGGGAGTGGGGACGGGGAGTGGGGACGGTGAGTGGGGACGGAGAGTGGGGACGGTGAGTGGGGACGGTGAGTGGGGACGGAGAGTGGGGACGGTGAGTGGGGACGGTGAGTGGGGACGGTGAGTGGGGACGGTGAGTGGGGACGGTGAGAGGGGACGGTGAGTGGGGACGGTGAGTGGGGACGGTGAGTGGGGACGGTGAGTGGGGACGGGGAGTGGGGACGGGGAGTGGGGACGGGGAGTGGGGACGGGGAGTGGGAACGGGGGAGTGGGAACGGTTAGTGGGGACGGTTAATGGGGTGCGAACAGTGGGGACGGGGAGTGGGGACGGCGAGTGAGGTCGGGCTTGGGGACGGGAGTAGGGACGGGGAGTGGAGACGGGGAGAGGGGGGCGGTTAGAGGGGGCGGTTAGAGAGGGAGGGGAGTTGGGACGGTTAGTGGGGGCCGGGAGTGGGGGCGGGGAGTGGGGACGGTTAGGGGGACGGAGAGTGGGGACGGGGCGTGGGGACGGGGGCGTGGGGGACGGGGGCGTGGGGACGGGGGTTGGGGACGGGGAGTGGGGGGCGGGGAGTGGGGAGACTGAGTGGGGGAGACTGAGTGGGGAGACTGAGTGGGGAGTCTGAGTGGGGAGTCTGAGTGGGGAGTCTGAGTGGGGAGTCTGAGTGGGGACGGGGAGTGGGGACGGGGAGTGGGGACGGGTTGTGGGGACGGGTTGTGGGGACGGGTTGTGGGGGCGTGGAGTGGGGGCGGGGAGTGGGGAGGGTGAGTGGGGAGGGTGAGTGGGGAGGGTGAGTGGGGAGGGTGAGTGGGGAGGGGGAGTGGGGAGGGGGAGTGGGGAGGGGAGTGGGGAGGGGGTGTGGGGTCGGGGAGTGGGGGCGGGGAGTGGGGACGGGGAGTGGGGACGGGGAGTGGGGACGGGGAGTGGGGACGGGGAGTGGGGAAGGGGTTTGGGGACGGGGCGTGAGGACGGGGCGTGGGGAAGGGGCGTGGGGACGGGGCGTGGGGACGGGGAGTGGGGACGGGGAGTGGGGACGGGAGTGGGGAAGGGGAGTGGGGGACGGGGACTGGGGACGGGGAGTGGGGACGGGGAGTGGGGAGTCTCAGTGCGGACGGAGAGTGGGGAGTCTGAGTGGGGACGGGGGGTGGGGGACGGGGAGTGGGGACAGGGAGTGGGGACGGGGAGTGGGGACCGGGGGTGGGGAGTGGGGAGGGTGAGTGGGGAGGTTGAGTGGGGAGGTTGAGTGGGGACGGGGAGTGGGGACGGGGAGTGGGGAGTGGGGAGGGTGAGTGGGGACGTTCAGTGGGGACGGGGAGTGGGGACGTTCAGTGGGGACGGGGAGTGGGGACGGGGACTGGGGACGGGGAGTGGGGTCGGGGAGTGGGGTCGTGGAGTGGGGTTGGTGGGTGGGGTCGGGGGGGGTGGGGACGGGGAGTGGGGACGGGGGGTGGGACGGCGGGTGGGGACGGGGGGTGTGGACGGGGAGTGGGGACGGTGAGTGGGGACGGGGAGTGGGGACGGAGAGTGGGGACGGAGAGTGGGGAGGGTGAGTGGGGAGGGTGAGTGGGGAGGGTGGGTGGGGAGGTTGAGTGGGGACGGGGGAGAGGGGACGGGGAGAGGGGACGGAGAGTGGGGACGGAGAGTGGGGACGGAGAGTGGGGACGGAGAGTGGGGACGGTGAGGGGGGACGGTGAGGGGGGACGGTGAGGGGGGGATGGTGAGGGGGTACGGGGAGTGGGGACGGTGAGTGGGGACGGTGAGTGGGGACGGTGAGTGGGGACGGTGAGGGGGAACGGTGAGTGGCTACGGGGAGTGGGGACGGGGAGAGGGGACGGGGGCGTGGGGAAGGGGGTTGGGACGGGGAGTGGGGGCGGGGAGTGGGGAGACTGAGTGGGAGACTGAGTGGGGAGACTGAGTGGGGAGACTGAGTGGGGAGACTGAGTGGGGAGTCTGAGTGGGGAGTCTGAGTGGGGAGTCTGAGTGGGTAGTCTGAGTGGGGAGTCTGAGTGGGGAGTCTGAGTGGGGACGGGGAGTGGGGACGGGTTGTGGGGACGGGTTGTGGGGACGGGTTGTGGGGGCGGGGAGTGGGGGCGGGGAGTGGGGAGGGTGAGTGGGGAGGGTTGAGTGGGGAGGGTGAGTGGGGAGGGTGAGTGGGGAGGGTGAGTGGGGAGGGTGAGTGGGGAGGGTGAGTGGGGAGGGGGAGTGGGGAGGGGGAGTGGGGAGGGGGTGTGGGGTCGGGGAGTGGGGGCGGGGAGTGGGGACGGGGAGTGGGGACGGGGAGTGGGGACGGGGAGTGGGGACGGGGAGTGGGGACGGGGCGTGAGGACGGGGCGTGGGGAAGGGGGCGTGGGGACGGGGCGTGGGACGGGGCGTGGGGACGGGGAGTGGGGACGGGGAGTGGGGAAGGGGAGTGGGGACGGGGACTGGGGACGGGGAGTGGGGACGGGGAGTGGGGAGTCTCAGTGCGGACGGAGAGTGGGGAGTCTGAGTGGGGACGGGGGAGTGGGGACGGGGAGTGGGGACGGGGAGTGGGGACCGGGGGTGGGGAGTGGGGAGGGTGAGTGGGGAGGTTGAGTGGGGAGGGTTGAGTGGGGACGGGGAGTGGGGACGGGGAGTGGGGAGTGGGGAGGGTGAGTGGGGACGTTCAGTGGGGACGGGGAGTGGGGACGTTCAGTGGGGACGGGGAGTGGGGACGGGGACTGGGGACGGGGAGTGGGGTCGGGGAGTGGGGTCGTGGAGTGGGGTTGGTGGGTGGGGTCGGGGGGGTGGGGACGGGGGGTGGGGACGGGGGGTGGGACGGCGGGTGGGGACGGGGGGTGTGGACGGGGAGTGGGGACGGTGAATGGGGACGTGGAGTGGGGACGGAGAGTGGGGACGGAGAGTGGGGACGGAGAGTGGGGAGGGTGAGTGGGGAGGGTGGGTGGGGAGGTTGAGTGGGGACGGGGAGAGGGGACGGGGAGAGGGGACGGGGAGAGGGGACGGAGAGTGGGGACGGAGAGTCGGGACGGAGAGTGGGGACGGAGAGTGGGGACGGTGAGGGGGGACGGGGAGTGGGGACGGGGAGTGGGGACGGGGAGAGGTGACGGGAGATGTGACGGGGAGAGGTGACGGGGAGAGGTGACGGGGAGAGGGGACGGGGAGAGGGGACGGGGAGAGGGGACGGGGAGTGGGGAGTGGGGACGGTGAGAGGGGACGGGGAGTGGGGACGGGGAGTGGGGACGGGGAGTGGCTACATTGAGTGGGGTCGGGGAGTGGCTACAGTGAGTGGGGACGGGGAGTGGGGACGGGGAGTGGGGACGGGGAGTGGGAACGGGGAGTGGGGACGGGGAGTGGGGACGGGGAGTTGGGACGGGGAGTGGGGACGGGGAGTGGGGACGGGGAGTGGCTACAGTGAGTGGGGACGGGGTGTGGGGACGGGGAGTGGGGACGGTGAGTGGGGACGGAGAGTGGGGACGGTGAGTGGGGACGGTGAGTGGGGACGGTGAGTGGGGACGGTGAGTGGGGACGGTGAGAGGGGACGGTGAGTGGGGACGGTGAGTGGGGACGGGGAGTGGGGACGGGGAGTGGGGACGGGGAGTGGGGACGGGGAGTGGGGGCGGGGAGTGGGGAGGGTGAGTGGCGAGGGTGAGTGGGGAGGGTGAGTGGGGAGGGTGAGTGGGGAGGGTGAGTGGGGAGGGGGAGTGGGGAGGGGGTGTAGGGTCGGGGAGTGGGGGCGGGGAGTGGGGACGGGGAGTGGGGACGGGGAGTGGGGACGGGGAGTGGGGAAGGGGTTTGGGGACGGGGCGTGAGGACGGGGCGTGGGGAAGGGGCGTGAGGACGGGGCGTGGGGACGGGGAGTGGGGACGGGGAGTGGGGAAGGGGAGTGGGGACGGGGACTGGGGACGGGGAGTGGGGACGGGGAGTGGGGAGTCTCAGTGCGGACGGAGAGTGGGGAGTCTGAGTGGGGACGGGGAGTGGGGACGGGGTGTGGGGAAGGGGAGTGGGGACTGGGGGTGGGGAGTGGGGAGGGTGAGTGGGGAGGTTGAGTGGGGAGGTTGAGTGGGGATGGGGAGTGGGGACGGGGAGTGGGGAGTGGGGAGGGTGAGTGGGGACGTTCAGTGGGGACGGGGAGTGGGGACGTTCAGTGGGGACGGGGAGTGGGGACGGGGACTGGGGACGGGGAGTGGGGTCGGGGAGTGGGGTCGTGGAGTGGGGTTGGTGGGTGGGGTCGGGGGGTGGGGACGGGGGGTGGGGACGGGGGGTGGGACGGCGGGTGGGGACGGGGGGTGTGGACGGGGAGTGGGGACGGTGAATGGGGACGGGGAGTGGGGACGGAGAGTGGGGACGGAGAGTGGGGAGGGTGAGTGGGGAGGGTGAGTGGGGAGGGTGGGTGGGGAGGTTGAGTGGGGACGGGGAGAGGGGACGGGGAGAGGGGACGGGGAGAGGGGACGGAGAGTGGGGACGGAGAGTGGGGACGGAGAGAGGGGACGGTGAGGGGGGACGGTGAGGGGGGACGGTGAGGGGGGACGGTGAGGGGGTACGGGGAGTGGGGACGGTGAGTGGGGACGGTGAGTGGGGACGGTGAGTGGGGACGGTGAGGGGGAACGGTGAGTGGCTACGGGGAGTGGGGACGGGGAGAGGGGACGGGGAGTGGGGACGGGGAGTGGGGACGGTGAGTGTGGACGGTGAGTGGCTACGGTGAGTGGGGACGGTGAGTGGGGACGGGGAGTGGTGACGGGGAGTGGTGACGGGGAGTGGTGACGGGGAGTGGTGACGGGGAGTGGGGATGGGGAGTGGGGACGGGGAGTGGGGACGGGGAGTGGGGACGGGGAGAGGTGTCGGGGAGTGGGGACGGGGAGTGGGGACGGGGAGTGGGGACGGTTAATGGGGGCGGGGAGTGGGGACAGTTAGTGGGGGCGGGGAGTGGGGGCGGAGACTGGAGACGGTGAGTTGCGACATTGAGTGGGGACGAGGAGTGGGGACGGGGAGTGGCTACATTGAGTGGGGACGGGGAGTGGGGACGGGGAGTGGGGACGGGGAGTGGGGACGGGGAGAGGGGACGGGGAGAGGGGACGGGGAGAGGGGACGGGGAGAGGGGACGTTGAGTGGGGACGTTGAGTGGGGACGGGGAGTGGGGACGGGGAGTGGGGACGGGGAGTGGGGACGGGGAGTGGGGAGGGGGAGAGGGGACGGGGAGAGGGGACGGGGAGAGGGGACGGTGAGTGGGGACGGTTAGTGGGGGCGGGGAGTGGGGGCGGAGACTGGAGACGGTGAGTTGCGACATTGAGTGGGGACGAGGAGTGGGGACGGAGAGTGGGGACGGGGAGTGGGGACGGGGAGTGGGGACGGGGAGTGGGGACGGGGAGTGGGGACGGTTAATGGGGGCGGGGAGTGGGTACAGTTAGTGGGGGCGGGGAGTGGGGGCGGAGACTGGAGACGGTGAGTTGCGACATTGAGTGGGGACGAGGAGTGGGGACGGGGAGTGGCTACATTGAGTGGGGACGGGGAGTGGGGACGGGGAGTGGGGACGGGGTGTGGGGATGGGGAGTGGGGACGGGGAGTGGGGACGGGGAGAGGGGACGTTGAGTGGGGACGTTGAGTGGGGACGGGGAGTGGGGACGGGGAGTGGGGAGAGGGAGTGGGGAGTGGGGAGGGGGAGTGGGGAGGGGGAGTGGGGAGGGGGAGAGGGGACGGGGAGAGGGGACGGGGAGAGGGGACGGTGAGTGGGGACGGGGAGTGGGGACGGGGAGTGGGGAGTAGGGACGGGGAGTGGGGACGGGGAGTGGGGATGGGGAGTGGGGACGGGGAGTGGGGAGTGGGGACGGGGAGTGGTGACGGAGAGATGCGACGGTGAGAGGGGACGAGGAGTGGGGACGGTGAGTGGGGACGGTGAGTGGGGACGGTGAGGGGGAACGGTGAGTGGCTACGGGGAGTGGGGACGGGGAGAAGGGACGGGGAGTGGGGACGGGGAGTGGGGACGGTGAGTGTGGACGGTGAGTGGCTACGGTGAGTGGCTACGGTGAGTGGGGACGGTGAGTGGGGACGGGGAGTGGGGACGGGGAGTGGGGACGGGGAGAGGGGACGGGGAGTGGTGACGGGGAGTGGTGACGGGGAGTTGTGACGGGGAGTGGGGACGGGGAGTGGGGACGGGGAGTGGGGACGGGGAGTGGGGACGGGGAGAGGTGTCGGGGAGTGGGGACGGGGAGTGGGGACGGGGAGTGGGGACGGTTAATGGGGGCGGGGAGTGGGGACAGTTAGTGGGGGCGGGGAGTGGGGGCGGAGACTGGAGACGGTGAGTTGCGAAATTGAGTGGGGACGAGGAGTGGGGACGGGGAGTGGCTACATTGAGTGGGGACGGGGAGTGGGGACGGGGAGTGGGGACGGGGAGTGGGGACGGGGAGTGGGGACGGGGAGAGGGGACGGGGAGAGGGGACGGGGAGTGGGGACGGGGAGAGGGGACGTTGAGTGGGGACGTTGAGTGGGGACGGGGAGTGGGGACGGAGAGTGGGGACGGGGAGTGGGGAGTGGGGAGGGGGAGTGGGGAGGGGGAGAGGGGAGGGGGAGAGGGGACGGGGAGAGGGGACGGGGAGAGGGGACGGGGAGAGGGGACGGTGAGTGGGGACGGTGAGTGGGGACGGGGAGTGGGGACGGGGAGTGGGGAGTAGGGACGGGGAGTGGGGACGGGGAGTGGGGACGGGGAGTGGGGAGTGGGGACGGGGAGTGGTGACGGAGAGATGCGACGGTGAGAGGGGACGAGGAGTGGGGACGGGGAGTGGCTACAGTGAGTGGGGACGGGGAGTGGGGACGGCGAGTGGGGACGGGGAGTGGGGACGGGGAGTGGGGACGGGGAGTGGGGACGGGGAGAGGGGACGGGGAGTGGTGACGGGGAGTGGTGACGGGGAGTGGGGACGGGGAGTGGGGACGGGGAGAGGTGTCGGGGAGTGGGGACGGGGAGTGGGGACGGGGAGTGGGGACGGTTAATGGGGGCGGGGAGTGGGGACAGTTAATGGGGGCGGGGAGTGGGGGCGGAGACTGGAGACGGTGAGTTGCGACATTGAGTGGGGACGAGGAGTGGGGACGGGGAGTGGCTACATTGAGTGGGGACGGGGAGTGGGGACGGGGAGTGGGGAAGGGGAGTGGGGACGGGGAGAGGGGACGGGGAGAGGGGACGGGGAGAGGGGACGGGGAGAGGGGACGTTGAGTGGGGACGTTGAGTGGGGACGGGGAGTGGGGAGGGGGAGTGGGGAGTGGGGAGGGGGAGTGGGGAGGGGGAGAGGGGACGGTGAGAGGGGACGGGGAGAGGGGACGGTGAGTGGGGACGGGGAGTGGGGACGGGGAGTGGGGAGTAGGGACGGGGAGTGGGGACGGGGAGTGGGGACGGGGAGTGGGGACGGGGAGTGGGGAGTGGGGACGGGGAGTGGTGACGGAGAGATGCGACGGTGAGAGGGGACGAGGAGTGGGGACGGGGAGTGGGGACGGTGAGTGGGGACGGTGAGGGGGAACGGTGAGTGGCTACGGGGAGTGGGGACGGGAAGAGGGGACGGGGAGTGGGGACGGGGAGTGGGGACGGTGAGTGTGGACGGTGAGTGGCTACGGTGAGTGGCTACGGTGAGTGGGGATGGTGAGTGGGGACGGGGAGTGGGGACGGGGAGTGGGGACGGGGAGAGGGGACGGGGAGTGGTGACGGGGAGTGGTGACGGGGAGTGGTGACGGGGAGTGGGGACGGGGAGTGGGGACGGGGAGTGGGGACGGGGAGAGGTGTCGGGGAGTGGGGACGGGGAGTGGGGACGGGGAGTGGGGACGGGGAGTGGGGACGGTTAATGGGGGCGGGGAGTGGGGACAGTTAGTGGGGGCGGGGAGTGGGGGCGGAGACTGGAGACGGTGAGTTGCGACATTGAGTGGGGACGAGGAGTGGGGACGGGGAGTGGCTACATTGAGTGGGGACGGGGAGTGGGGACGGGGAGTGGGGACGGGGAGAGGGGACGGGGAGAGGGGACGGGGAGAGGGGACGTTGAGTGGGGACGTTGAGTGGGGACGGGGAGTGGGGACGGGGAGTGGGGAGGGGGAGTGGGGAGTGGGGAGGGGGAGTGGGGAGGGGGAGAGGGGACGGGGAGAGGGGACGGGGAGAGGGGACGGTGAGTGGGGACGGGGAGTGGGGACGGGGAGTGGGGAGTAGGGACGGGGAGTGGGGACGGGGAGTGGGGACGGGGAGTGGGGAGTGGGGACGGGGAGTGGTGACGGAGAGATGCGACGGTGAGAGGGGACGAGGAGTGGGGACGGGGAGTGGCTACAGTGAGTGGGGACGGGGAGTGGCTACAGTGAGTGGCTACACTGAGTGGGGACGGGGAGTGGGGACGGGGAGTGGCTACAGTGAGTGGGGACGGGGAGTGGGGACGGTGAGTGGGGACGGGGAGTGAGGACGGGGAGTGGGGACGGTGAGAGGGGACGGTGAGTGGGGACGGGGAGTGGCTACAGTGAGTGGCTACACTGAGTGGGGACGGGGAGTGGGGACGGGGAGTGGCTACAGTGAGTGGGGACGGGGAGTGGGGACGGGGAGTGGGGACGGTGAGTGGGGACGGGGAGTGGGGACGGGGAGTGGGGACGGTGAGAGGGGACGGGGAGTGGGGACGGAGAGTGGGGACGGAGAGTGGGGACGGGGAGTGGGGACGGGGAGTGGGGACGGGGAGTGGGGACGGGGAGTGGGGACGGGGAGTGGTGACGGGGAGTGGTGACGGGGAGTGGGGACGGGGAGTGGGGACGGGGTGTGGGGACGGGGTGTGGGGACGGGGAGTGGGGGCGGGGAGTGGGGGCGGGGAGTGAGGGCGGGGCGTGGGGACGGGGCGTGGAGACAGGGCGTGGGGACGGGGCGTGGGGAGGGTGAGTGGGGACGGGTAGTGGGGACGGGTAGTGGGGACGGATAGTGGGGACGGGGAGTGGGGACGGGGAGTGGGGACGGGGTGTGGGGACGGGGTGTGGGGACGGGGTGTGGGGACGGGGTGTGGGGACGGGGTGTGGGGGCGGGGATTGGGGGCGGGGAGTGGGGGCGGGGAGTGGGGGCGGGGGGTGGGGACGGGGAGTGGGGACGGGGAGTGGGGACGGGGAGTGGGGACGGGGTGTGGGGATGGGGAGTGGGGGCGGGGAGTGGGGAGGGGGAGAGGGGACGGTGAGAGGGGACGGGGAGAGGGGACGGTGAGTGCGGACGGGGAGTGGGGACGGGGAGTGGGGAGTAGGGACGGGGAGTGGGGACGGGGAGTGGGGACGGGGAGTGGGGACGGGGAGTGGGGAGTGGGGACGGGGAGTGGTGACGGAGAGATGCGACGGTGAGAGGGGACGAGGAGTGGGGACGGGGAGTGGGGACGGTGAGTGGGGACGGTGAGGGGGCACGGTGAGTGGCTACGGGGAGTGGGGACGGGAAGAGGGGACGGGGAGTGGGGACGGGGAGTGGGGACGGTGAGTGTGGACGGTGAGTGGCTACGGTGAGTGGCTACGGTAAGTGGGGACGGGGAGTGGGGACGGGGAGTGGGGACGGGGAGAGGGGACGGGGAGTGGTGACGGGGAGTGGTGACGGGGAGTGGTGACGGGGAGTGGGGACGGGGAGTGGGGACGGGGAGTGGGGACGGGGAGAGCTGTCGGGGAGTGGGGGCGGGGAGTGGGGACGGGGAGTGGGGACGGTTAATGGGGGCGGGGAGTGGGGACAGTTAGTGGGGGCGGGGAGTGGGGGCGGAGACTGGAGACGGTGAGTTGCGACATTGAGTGGGGACGAGGAGTGGGGACGGGGAGTGACTACATTGAGTGGGGACGGGGAGTGGGGACGGGGAGTGGGGACGGGGAGTGGGGACGGGGAGAGGGGACGGGGAGAGGGGACGGGGAGAGGGGACGTTGAGTGGGGACGTTGAGTGGGGACGGGGAGTGGGGAGGGGGAGTGGGGAGGGGGAGAGGGGACGGTGAGAGGGGACGGGGAGAGGGGACGGTGAGTGGGGACGGGGAGTGGGGACGGGGAGTGGTGAGTAGGGACGGGGAGTGGGGACGGGGAGTGGGGACGGGGAGTGGGGACGGGGAGTGGGGAGTGGGGACGGGGAGTGGTGACGGAGAGATGCGACGGTGAGAGGGGACGAGGAGTGGGGACGGGGAGTGGGGACGGTGAGTGGGGACGGTGAGGGGGAACGGTGAGTGGCTACGGGGAGTGGGGACGGGAAGAGGGGACGGGGAGTGGGGACGGGGAGTGGGGACGGTGAGTGTGGACGGTGAGTGGCTATGGTGAGTGGCAACGGTGAGTGGGGATGGTGAGTGGGGACGGGGAGTGGGGACGGGGAGAGGGGACGGGGTGTGGTGACGGGGAGTGGTGACGGGGAGTGGTGACGGGGAGTGGGGACGGGGAGTGGGGACGGGGAGTGGGGACGGGGAGTGGTGTCGGGGAGTGGGGACGGGGAGTGGGGACGGGGAGTGGGGACGGTTAATGGGGGCGGGGAGTGGGGACAGTTAGTGGGGGCGGGGAGTGGGGGCGGAGACTGGAGACGGTGAGTTGCGACATTGAGTGGGGACGAGGAGTGGGGACGGGGAGTGGCTACATTGAGTGGGGACGGGGAGTGGGGACGGGGAGTGGGGACGGGGAGTGGGGACGGGGAGAGGGGACGGGGAGAGGGGACGGGGAGAGGGGACGTTGAGTGGGGACGTTGAGTGGGGACGGGGAGTGGGGACGGGGAGTGGGGAGGCGGAGTGGGGAGTGGGGAGGGGGAGTGGGGAGGGGGAGAGGGGGACGGGGAGAGGGGACGGGGAGAGGGGACGGTGAGTGGGGACGGGGAGTGGGGACGGGGAGTGGGGAGTAGGGACGGGGAGTGGGGACGGGGAGTGGGGACGGGGAGTGGGGACGGGGAGTGGGGAGTGGGGACGGGGAGTGGTGACGGAGAGATGCGACGGTGAGAGGGGACGAGGAGTGGGGACGGGGAGTGGCTACAGTCAGTGGGGACGGGGAGTGGCTACAGTGAGTGGCTACACTGAGTGGGGACGGGGAGTGGGGACGGGGAGTGGCTACAGTGAGTGGGGACGGGGAGTGGGGACGGTGAGTGGGGACGGGGAGTGAGGACGGGGAGTGGGGACGGTGAGAGGGGACGGTGAGTGGGGACGGGGAGTGGCTACAGTGAGTGGCTACACTGAGTGGGGACGGGGAGTGGGGACGGGGAGTGGCTACAGTGAGTGGGGACGGGGAGTGGGGACGGGGAGTGGGGAGGGTGAGTGGGGACGGGGAGTGGGGACGGGGAGTGGGGACGGTGAGAGGGGACGGTGAGAGGGGACGGGGAGGAGTGGGACGGAGAGTGGGGACGGAGAGTGGGGACGGGGAGTGGGGACGGGGAGTGGGGACGGGGAGTGGTGACGGGGAGTGGTGACGGGGAGTGGTGACGGCGGGTGGGGACGGCGGGTGGGGACGGCGGGTGGGGACGGGGGGTGGGGACGGACGGTGGGGACGGTGGGTGGGGACGGAGAGTGGGGAGGGTGAGTGGGGAGGGAGAGTGGGGAGGGAGAGTGGGGAGGGAGAGTGGGGACGGAGAGTGGGGACGGAGAGTGGGGATGGAGAGCAGGGACGGTGAGCGGGGACGGTGAGCGGGGACGGTGAGCGGGGACGGTGAGCGGGGACGGTGAGGGGGGACGGTGAGGGGGGACGGTGAGGGGGGACGGTGAGGGGGGACGGTGAGTGGCTACGGTGAGTGGGGACGGGGAGTGGTGACGGGGAGTGGTGACGGGGAGTGGTGACGCGGAGTGGTGACGGGGAGTGGGGACGGGGAGTGGGGACGGAGGGTGGGGACGGAGGGTGGGGACGGTGGGTGGGGACAGGGAGAGGGGACGGGGAGTGGGGAAGGGGAGTGGGGAAGGGGAGTGGGGAAGGGGAGTGGGGACGGGGAGTGGGGACGGGGAGAGGGGACGGAGAGAGGGGACGGTTAGTGGGGTCGGGGAGTGGGGACGGGGAGTGGGGATGGGGAGTGGGGACGGTTAATGGGGACGGAGAGAGGGGACGGTTAGTGGGGTCGGGGAGTGGGGACGGGGAGTGGGGACGGTTAATGGGGGCGGGGAGTGGGGACGGTTGGTGGGGGCGAGGAGTGGGGACGGTGGGTGGGGACGGTGGGTGGGGACGGGGGGCGGGGACGGGGAGCGGGGACGGGGATTGGGCACGGAGAGCGGGGACGGCGAGTGAGGTCGGGCGTGGTGACGGGGCGTGGGGACGGGGAGCAGGGATGGTTAGAGGGGGCGGGGAGTTGGGACGGTTAGCGGGGGGCGGGGAGTGGGGGCGGGGAGTGGGGATGGTTAGTGGGTAGGGGAGTTGGGAGCGAAGAGTGGGGACGGGCAGTGGGGACGGGCAGTGGGGACGGCGATTGGGGACGGCGAGTGGGGATGGGGAGTGGGGACGGGGAGTGGGGACGGGGAGTGGGGACGGGGAGTAGGGGTGGTGGGTGGGGACTGGGAGTGGGGACGGGAGGTGGGGACGGGGAGTGGGGACGGGGAGTGGGGACGGGGAGTGGGGAGTCTGAGTGGGGACGGGGAGTGGGGAGTCTGAAAAGGGGACGGGGAGTGGGGTGGGGACGTTGAGTGGGGACGTTGAGTGGGGACGTTGAGTGGGGACGTTGAGTGGGGACGGGGAGTGGGGACGGGGAGTGGGGACGGGGAGTGGGTACGGGGAGTGGGGTCGGGGAGTGGGGAGTCTGAGTGGGGAGGTTGAGTGGGGAGGTTGAGTGGGGTCGGGGAGTGGGGTCGGGGAGTGGGGTCGGGGAGTGGGGACAGGGAGTAGGGACGGGGAGTGGGGACGGGGAGTGGAGACGGGGAGTGGGGGCGGTGGGTGGGGACTGGGAGTGGGGACGGGATGTGGGGACGGGGAGTGGGGACGGGGAGTGGGGACGGGGAGTGGGGACGGGGAGTGGGGACGGGGAGTGGGGAGTCTGAGTGGGGACGGGGAGTGGGGAGTCTGAGTGGGGACGGGGAGTGGGGAGTCTGAGTGGGGACGTTGAGTGGGGACGTTGAGTGGGGACGTTGAGTGGGGACGTTGAGTGGGGACGGGGAGTGGGGACGGGGAGTGGGGACGGGGAGTGGGGTCGGGGAGTGGGGAGTCTGAGTGGGGAGTCTGAGTGGGGAGGTTGAGTGGGGAGGTTGAGTGGGGTCGGGGAGTGAGTTCGGGGAGTGGGGACGGGGAGTGGGGACGGGGAGTGGGGACGGCGGGTGGGGACGGCGGGTGGGGACGGCGGGTGGGGACGGGGGGTGGGGACGGACGGTGGGGACGGAGAGTGGGGACGGAGAGTGGGGACGGAGAGTGGGGACGGTGAGTGGGGACGGTGAGTGGGGACGGTGAGTGGGGACGGTGAGTGGGGAGGGTGAGTGGGGAGGGCGAGTGGGGAGGGTGTGTGGTGAGGGCGAGTGGGGAGGGCGAGTGGGGAGGGCGAGTGGGGCGGGCGAGTGGGGCGGGCGAGTGGGGCGGGCGAGTGGGGCGGGCGAGTGGGGAGGGCGAGTGGGGAGGGCGAGTGGGGAGGGCGAGTGGGGAGGGCGAGTGGGGAGGGCGAGTGGGGAGGTCGAGTGGGGAGGTCGAGTGGGGAGGTCGTGTGGGGAGGGTGAGTGGGGAGGGTGAGTGGGGAGGGAGAGTGGGGAGGGAGAGTGGGGACGGAGAGTGGGGACGGAGAGTGGGCTACGGAGAGTGGGGACGGAGAGTGGGGACGGAGAGTGGGGACTGAGAGTGGGGACTGAGAGTGGGGACGGAGAGTGGGGTCGGAGAGTGGGGTCGGAGAGTGGGGTCGGAGAGTGGGGACGGTGAGTGGGGACGGTGAGTGGGGACGGTGAGTGGGGACGGTGAGTGGGGAGGGGGAGTGGGGAGGGGGAGTGGGGTGGGGGAGTGGGGAGGGTGAGTGGGGAGGGTGAGTGGGGAGGGAGAGTGGGGAGGGAGAGTGGGGAGGGAGAGTGGGGAGGGAGAGTGGGGAGGGAGAGTGGGGACGGTGAGTGGGGACGGTGAGTGGGGACGGTGAGTGGGGCCGGTGAGTGGGGACGGGGAGTGGGGAGTGGGGACGGGGAGAGGGGACGGGGAGAGGGGACGGGGAGAGGGGACGGGGAGAGGGGACGGAGAGAGGGGACGGTTAGTGGGGTCGGGGAGTGGGGACGGTGAGTGGGGACGGTGAGTGGGGACGGTGAGTGGGGACGGTGAGTGGGGACGGGGAATGGGGACGGGGAGTGGGGACGGTTAGTGGGTACGGTTAGTGGGGACGGTTAGTGGGGACGGTTAGTGGGAACGGTTAATGGGGGTGGGGAGTGGGGACGCTTAGTGGGGGCGGGGAGTGTGGGCGAGGAGTGGGGACGGTGGGTGAGGATGGTGGGTGGGGATGGGGCGTGGGGACGGCGAGTGAGGTCGGGCGTGGTGACGGGGCGTGGGGACGGGGAGTGGGGACGGAGAGTGGGGATGGCGAGTGAGGTCGGGCGTGGTGACGGGGAGTGGGGACGGGGAGTGGAGACGGGGAGAGGGGACGGTTAGATGGGGCGGGGAGTTGGGACGGGTAGCGGGGGCGGGGAGTGGGGGCGGGGAGTGGGTGCGGGGAGTGGGTAGGGGAGTTGGGACGGTTTGTGGGGGCGGGGCGTGGGGGCGGGGAGTGGGGGCGGGGAGCGGGGACGTTGAGTGGGGACGTTGAGTGGGGACGGGGAGTGGGGACGGGGAGTGGGGACGGGGAGTGGGGTCGGGGAGTGGGGAGTCTGAGTGGGGAGTCTGAGTGGGGAGGTTGAGTGGGGTCGGGGAGTGGGGTCGGGGAGTGGGGACGGGGAGTGGGGACGGGGAGTGGGGACGGGGAGTGGGGACGGCGGGTGGGGACGGCGGGTGGGGACGGCGGGTGGGGACGGGGGGTGGGGACGGACGGTGGGGACGGAGAGTGGGGACGGAGAGTGGGGACGGTGAGTATGGACGGTGAGTGGGGACGGTGAGTGGGGACGGTGAGTGGGGAGGGTGAGTGGGGAGGGCGAGTGGGGAGGGCGAGTTGGGAGGGCGAGTTGGGAGGGCGAGTGGGGAGGGCGAGTGGGGCGGGCGAGTGGGGCGGGCGAGTGGGGCGGGCGAGTGGGGCGGGCGAGTGGGGCGGGCGAGTGGGGAGGGCGAGTGGGGAGGGCGAGTGGGGAGGGCGAGTGGGGAGGGCGAGTGGGGAGGGCGAGTGGGGAGGGCGAGTGGGGAGGTCGAGTGGGGAGGTCGAGTGGGGAGGTTGTGTGGGGAGGGTGAGTGGGGAGGGTAAGTGGGGAGGGAGAGTGGGGAGGGAGTGTGGGGACGGAGAGTGGGGACGGAGAGTGGGGACGGAGAGTGGGCTACGGAGAGTGGGGACGGAGAGTGGGGACGGAGAGTGGGGACGGAGAGTGGGGACTGAGAGTGGGGACTGAGAGTGGGGACGGAGAGTGGGGTCGGAGAGTGGGGTCGGAGAGTGGGGTCGGAGAGTGGGGACGGTGAGTGGGGACGGTGAGTGGGGACGGTGAGTGGGGACGGTGAGTGGGGACGGTGAGTGGGGAGGGGGAGTGGGGAGGGGGAGTGGGGTGGGGGAGTGGGGTGGGGGAGTGGGGAGGGTGAGTGGGGAGGGTGAGTGGGGAGGGTGAGTGGGGAGGGAGAGTGGGGAGGGTGAGTGGGGAGGGAGAGTGGGGAGGGAGAGTGGGGAGGGAGAGTGGAGAGGGAGAGTGGGGAGGGAGAGTGGGGAGGGAGAGTGGGGACGGTGAGTGGGGACGGTGAGTGGGGACGGTGAGTGGGGCCGGTGAGTGGGGACGGGGACTGGGGACGGTGAGTGGCTATGGTGAGTGGGGACGGTGAGTGGGGACGGGGAGTGGGGAGTGGGGACGGGGAGAGGGGACGGGGAGAGGGGACGGGGAGAGGGGACAGGGAGAGGGGACGGAGAGAGGGGACGGTTAGTGGGGTCGGGGAGTGCGGACGGTGAGTGGGGACGGTGAGTGGGGACGGTGAGTGGGGACGGTGAGTGGGGACGGGGAATGGGGATGGTTAGTGGGGACGGTTAGTGGGAACGGTTAATGGGGTGGGGAGTGGGGATGCTTAGTGGGGGCGGGGAGTGTGGGCGAGGAGTGGGGACGGTGGGTGAGGATGGTGGGTGGGGACGGGGCGTGGGGACGGCGAGTGAGGTCGGGCGTGGTGACGGGGCGTGGGGACGGGGAGTGGGGACGGAGAGTGGGGATGGCGAGTGAGGTCGGGCGTGGTGATGGGGAGTGGGGACGGGGAGTGGAGACGGGGAGAGGGGACGGTTAGATGGGGCGGGGAGTTGGGACGGGTAGCGGGGGCCTTGAGTGGGGGCGGGGAGTGGGGGCGGGGAGTGGGTAGGGGAGTTGGGACGGTTAGTGGGGGCGGGGCGTGGGGGCGGGGAGTGGGGGCGGGGAGCGGGGGCGGGGAGTGGGGGCGGGGAGTGGGGGCGGGGAGTGGGGACGGGGGTTGGGGACGGGGGGTGGGGACGGGGAGTGGGGATGGGGCGTGGGGACGGGGCGTGGGGACGGGGTGTGGGGACGGGGCGTGGGGACGGGGTGTGGGGAGTCTGAGTGGGGAGTCTGAGTGGGGAGTCTGAGTGGGGAGTCTGAGTGGGGACGGGGAGTGGGGACGGGGAGTGGGGACGGGGAGTGGGGACGGGGAGTGGGGAGGGTGAGTGGGGAGGGTGATTGGGGACGGGGAGAGGGGACGGGGAGAGGGGACGGTTAGTGGGGACGGTGAGTGGGGACGGTGAGTGGGGACGGTGAGTGGGGGCGGGGAGTGGGGGCGGGGAGTGGGGGCGGGGAGTGGGGGCGGGGAGTGGGGGCGGGGCGTGGGGATGGGGCGTGGGGACGGGGAGTGGGGACGGGGAGTGGGGAGGGTGAGTGGGGACGGGGAGTGGGGAGGGTGAGTGGGGAGGGTGAGTGGGGAGGGTGAGTGGGGAGGGTGAGTGGGGACGGGGAGAGGGGCCGGATAGTGGGGTCGGGGAGTGGGGACGGTGAGTGGGGACGGTGAGTGGGGACGGTGAGTGGGGACGGTGAGTGGGGACGGGGAGTGGGGACGGGGAGTGGGGAGGGGGAGTGGGGACGGTTAGTGGGGACGGTTAGTGGGGACGGTTAATGGGGGCGGGGAGTGGGGACGGTTAGTGGGGGTGGGGGCAAGGAGTGGGGACGGTGGGTGGGGACGGGGAGTGGGGACGGGGAGTGGGGACGGCGAGTGGGGACGGCGAGTGGGGACGGCGAGTGAGATCGGGCGTGGGGACGGTGAGTGGGGACGGTGAGTGGGGACGGTGAGTGGGGACGGTGAGTGGGGAAGGGGAGTGGGGACGGTTAGTGGGGACGGTTAATGGGGGCGGGGAGTGGGGACGGTTAGTGGGGGTGGGGAGTGGGGGCAAGGAGTGGGGATGGTGGGTGGGGACGGTGGGTGGGGACGGGGAGTGGGGACGGGGAGTGGGGACGGGGAGTGGGGACGGAGAGTGGGGAGGGTGAGTGGGGAGGGTGAGTGGGGAGGGAGAGTGGGGAGGGAGAGTGGGGAGGGAGAGTGGGGACGGAGAGTGGGGACGGAGAGTGGGGACGGTGAGTGGGGACGGTGAGTGGGGACGGTGAGTGGGGACGGAGAGTGGGGACGGAGAGTGGGGACGGAGAGTGGGGACGGTGAGTGGGGACGGTGAGTGGGGTCGGAGAGTGGGGACGGTGAGGGGGGACGGTGAGGGGGGACGGTGAGGGGGGACGGTGAGGGGGGACGGTGAGGGTGGACGGTGAGTGGCTACGGTGAGTGGCGACGGGGAGTGGGGACGGGGAGTGGGGTCCAGCAGTGGGGTCGGGCAGTGGGGTCGGGGAGTGGGGTCGGGGAGTGGGGACGGGGGATGGGGACGGCGGTTGGGGACGGAGAGTGGGGACGGAGAGTGGGGACGGAGAGTGGGGAGGGTGAGTGGGGAGGGTGAGTGGGGAGGGTGAGTGGGGACGTTCAGTGGGGACGGGGAGTGGGGACGGGGAGTGGGGTCGGGGGGTGGGGACGGGGGGGTGGGGACGGGGGGTGGGGTCGGGCGGTGGGGTCGGGCGGTGGGGTCGGGCGGTGGGGACGGGGGGTGGGGACGGGGAGTGGGGACGGAGAGTGGGGACGGAGAGTGGGGACGGAGAGTGGGGAGGGTGAGTGGGGAGGGTGAGTGGGGAGGGTGAGTGGGGAGGGTGAGTGGGGACGGGGAGTGGGGACGGGGAGTGGGGACGGGGGGTGGGGTCGGGGGGTGGGGTCGGGGGGTGGGGTCGGGCGGTGGGGTCGGGCGGTGGGGACGGGGGGTGGGGACGGGGAGTGGGGACGGAGAGTGGGGACGGAGAGTGGGGACGGAGAGTGGGGAGGGTGAGTGGGGAGGGTGAGTGGGGAGGGTGAGTGGGGAGGTTGAGTGGGGAGGTTGAGTGGGGAGGTTGAGTGGGGAGGTTGAGTGGGGAGGTTGAGTGGGAAGGGTGAGTGGGAAGGGTGAGTGGGGTCTGGGAGTGAGGACGGTGAGTGGGGAGGGTGAGTGGGGTCGGAGAGTGAGGACGGGGACAGGGGACGGGGATAGGGGACGGAGAGTGGGGACGGAGAGTGGGGACGGAGAGTGGGGACGGAGAGTGGGGACGGTGAGTGGGGTCGGAGAGTGGGGACGGAGAGTGGGGACGGAGAGTGGGGACGGAGAGTGGGGATGGAGAGTGGGGACGGAGAGTGGGGACGGTGAGGGGGGACGGTGAGGGGGGACGGTGAGGGGGGACGGAGAGTGGGGACGGAGAGTGGGGACGGTGAGGGGGGACGGTGAGGGGGGACGGTGAGTGGGGACGGTGAGGGGGGACGGTGAGGGGGGACGGTGAGGGTGGACGGTGAGTGGCTACGGTGAGTGGCTACGGGGAGTGGGGACGGGGAGTGGTGACGGGGAGTGGTGACGGGGAGTGGGGATGGGGAGTGGGGACGGAGAGTGGGGACGGAGTGTGGGGACGGAGGGTGGGGACGGAGGGTGGGGACGGAGGGTGGGGACGGTGGGTGGGGACGGTGAGTGGGGACGGTGAGTGGGGACGGGGAGTGGAGACGGTGAGTGGGGACGGTGAGTGGCTAAGGTGAGTGGGGACGGGGAGTGGGGACGGGGAGAGGGGACGGGGAGAGGGGACGGGAAGAGGGGACGGGGAGTGGGGACGGGGAGAGGGGACGGGGAGAGGGGACGGGGAGTGGGGACGGGGAGTGGGGACGGGGAGAGGGGACGGAGAGAGGGGACGGTTAGTGGGGTTGGGGAGTGGGGGCGAGGAGTTGGGACGGTGGGTGGGGACGGTGGGTGGGGACGGGGAGCGGGGACGGGGAGCGGGGACGGAGAGCGGGGACGGCGAGTGAGGTCGGGCATGGTGACGGGGCGTGGGGATGGAGAGCAGGCACGGTTAGAGGGGGCGGGGAGTTGGGACGGTTAGCGGGGGCGGGGAGTGGGGGCGGGGAGTGGGGACGGTTAGTGGGGACGGTTAGTGGGGGCGGGGAGTGGGAACGGGTAGTGGGGACGGCGGTTGGGGATGGCGAGTGGGGACGGGGCGTGGGGACGGGGCGTGGGGGCGGGGAGTGGGGGCGGGGAGTGGGGGCGGGGAGTGGGGGCGGGGAGTGGGGGCGGGGGGTGGGGACGGGGAGTGGGGATGGGGAGTGGGGGCGGTGGGTGGGGACTGGGGGTGGGGACGGGGGGTGGGGACGGGGAGTGGCGACGGGGAGTGGGGAGTCTGAGTGGGGACGAGGAGTGGGGAGTCTGAGTGGGGACGGGGAGTGGGGATTGGGGACGTTGAGTGGGGACGGGTAGTGGGGTTGGGGAGTGGGGTCGGGGAGTGGGGAGTCTGAGTGGAGACGGGGAGTGGGGAGTCTGAGTGGGGATGGGGAGTGGGGACGGGGAGTGGGGACGGGGAGTGGGGACGGGGAGTGGGGACGGGGAGTGGGGAGTGGGGAGGGTGAGTGGGGAGGTTGAGTGGGGAGGTTGTGTGGGGACGGGGAGTGGGGACGGGGAGTGGGGACGGTGGGTGGGGACGGCGAGTGGGGACGGCGGGTGGGGAGGCGGGTGGTGGGGATGGGTGGTGGGGATGGGTGGTGGGGATGGGTGGTGGGGACGGGGGGTGGGGACGGAGAGTGGGGACGGAGAGTGGGGAGGGTGAGTGGGGAGGGCGAGTGGGGAGGGCGAGTGGGGAGGGCGAGTGGCGAGGGCGAGTGGGGAGTGCGAGTGGGGAGGGCGAGTGGGGAGGGCGAGTGGGGAGGGCGAGTGGGGAGGGCGAGTGGGGCGGGCGAGTGGGGCGGGCGAGTGGGGCGGGCGAGTGGGGCGGGCGAGTGGGGAGGGCGAGTGGGGAGGGCGAGTGGGGAGGGCGAGTGGGGAGGGCGAGTGGGGAGGGCGAGTGGGGAGGGCGAGTGGGGAGGTTGAGTGGGGAGGTTGAGTGGGGAGGGGGAGTGGGGTGGGGGAGTGGGGTGGGGGAGTGGGGAGGGTGAGTGGGGAGGGTGAGTGGGGAGGGTGAGTGGGGAGGGGGAGAGGGGACGGTGAGGGTGGACGGTGAGTGGCTAAGGTGAGTGGCTACGGGGAGTGGGGACGGGGAGTGGTGACGGGGAGTGGTGACTGGGAGTGGGGATGGGGAGTGGGGACGGAGAGTGGGGACGGAGTGTGGGGACGGAGGGTGGGGACGGAGGGTGGGGACGGTGGGTGGGGACGGTGAGTGGGGACGGTGAGTGGGGACGGGGAGTGGAGACGGTGAGTGGGGACGGTGAGTGGCTAAGGTGAGTGGGGACGGGGAGTGGGGACGGGGAGTGGGGACGGGGAGAGGGGACGGGGAGAGGGGACGGGGAGTGGGGACGGGGAGTGGGGACGGGGAGAGGGGACGGAGAGAGGGGACGGTTAGTGGGGTTGGGGAGTGGGGGCGAGGAGTTGGGACGGTGGGTGGGGACGGTGGGTGGGGACGGGGAGCGGGGACGGGGAGCGGGGACGGAGAGCGGGGACGGCGAGTGAGGTCGGGCATGGTGACGGGGCGTGGGGATGGAGAGCAGGCACGGTTAGAGGGGGCGGGGAGTTGGGACGGTTAGCGGGGGCGGGGAGTGGGGGCGGGGAGTGGGGACGGTTAGTGGGGACGGTTAGTGGGGGCGGGGAGTGGGGACGGGTAGTGGGGACGGCGGTTGGGGATGGCGAGTGGGGACGGGGCGTGGGGACGGTGCGTGGGGACGGGGAGTGGGGGCGGGGAGTGGGGGCGGGGAGTGGGGGCGGGGAGTGGGGGCGGGGGGTGGGGACGGGGAGTGGGGATGGGGAGTGGGGGCGGTGGGTGGGGACTGGGGGTGGGGACGGGGGGTGGGGACGGGGAGTGGCGACGGGGAGTGGGGAGTCTGAGTGGGGACGAGGAGTGGGGAGTCTGAGTGGGGACGGGGAGTGGGGAGTGGGGACGTTGAGTGGGGACGGGGAGTGGGGTTGGGGAGTGGGGTCGGGGAGTGGGGAGTCTGAGTGGAGACGGGGAGTGGGGAGTCTGAGTGGGGATGGGGAGTGGGGACGGGGAGTGGGGACGGGGAGTGGGGACGGGGAGTGGGGACGGGGAGTGGGGAGTGGGGAGGGTGAGTGGGGAGGTTGAGTGGGGAGGTTGTGTGGGGTCGGGGAGTGGGGTCGGGGAGTGGGGACGGGGTGTGGGGACGGGGAGTGGGGACGGTGGGTGGGGACGGCGGGTGGGGACGGCGGGTGGGGAGGCGGGTGGTGGGGATGGGTGGTGGGGATGGGTGGTGGGGACGGGGGGTGGGGACGGAGAGTGGGGACGGAGAGTGGGGAGGGTGAGTGGGGAGGGCGAGTGGGGAGGGCGAGTGGGGAGGGCGAGTGGGGAGGGCGAGTGGGGAGGGCGAGTGGGGAGGGCGAGTGGGGCGGGCGAGTGGGGCGGGCGAGTGGGGCGGGCGAGTGGGGCGGGCGAGTGGGGAGGGCGAGTGGGGAGGGCGAGTGGGGAGGGCGAGTGGGGAGGGCGAGTGGGGAGGGCGAGTGGGGATGTTGAGTGGGGAGGTTGAGTGGGGTGGGGGAGTGGGGTGGGGGAGTGGGGAGGGTGAGTGGGGAGGGTGAGTGGGGAGGGTGAGTGGGGAGGGGGAGAGGGGAGGGGGAGAGGGGACGGAGAGTGGGGACGGAGAGTGGGGACGGAGAGTGGGGACGGTGAGTGGGGACGGTGAGTGGGGTCGGAGAGTGGGGTCGGAGAGTGGGGTCGGAGAGTGGGGTCGGAGAGTGGGGTCGGAGAGTGGGGACGGTGAGGGGGGACGGTGAGGGGGGACGGAGAGTGGGGACGGAGAGTGGGGACGGTGAGTGGGGACGGGGAGTGGGGACGGTGAGTGGCTACGGTGAGTGGGGACGGGGAGTGGGGACGGGGAGTGGGGACGGGGAGTGCGGACGGGGAGAGGGGACGGGGAGAGGGGACGGAGAGAGGGGACGGAGAGAGGGGACGGTTAGTGGGGTCGGGGAGTGGGGTCGGGGAGTGGGGATGGGGAGTGGGGACGGTTAGTGGGGACGGTTAGTGGGGACGGTTAGTGGGGACGGTTAATGGGGGCGGTTAATGGGGGCGGGGAGTGGGGACGGTTAGTGGGGGCGGGGAGTGTGGGCGAGGAGTGGGGACGGTGGGTGGGGACGGTGGGTGGGGACGGGGCGTGGGGCCGGAGAGTGGGGACGGCGAGTGAGGTCGGGCGTGGTGACGGGGCGTGGGGAAGGGGAGTGGGGACGGTTAGCGGGGGCGGGGAGAGGGGGCGGGGAGTGGGTAGGTTAGTTGGGACGGTTAGTGGGGGCGGTGAGTGGGAGCGGGGAGTGGGGACGGTCAGTGGGGACGGGGAGTGGGGATGGGGAGTGGGGACGGGCAGTGGGGACGGGCAGTGGGGACGGGCAGTGGGGACGGGGCGTGGGGACGGGGCGTGGGGACGGGGCGTGGGGACGGGGCGTGGGGACGGGGAGTGGGGACGGGGGATGGGGACGGGGAGTGGGGACGGGGAGTGGGGACGGGGAGTGGGAACGGGGGGTGGGGACGGGGGGTGGGGAGTCTGAGTGAGGAGTCTGAGTGGGGACGGGGTGTGGGGACGGGGAGTGGGGAGGGTGAGAGGGGACGGGGAGAGGGGACGGTTAGTGAGGTCGGTGAGTGGGGACGGTGAGTGGGGACGGGGAGTGGGGACGGGGAGTGGGGACGGGGAGTGGGGGCGGGGAGTGGGGGCGGGGAGTGGGGGCGGGGCGTGGGGGCGGGGCGTGGGGACGGTTAATGCGGGCAGGGAGTGGGGACGGTTAGTGGGGGTGGGGAGTGGGGGCAACGAGTGGGGGCAAGGAGTGGGGACGGTGGGTGGGGACGGTGGGTGGGGACGGGGAGTGGGGATGGGGAGTGGGGACGGGGAGTGGGGACGGTGAGTGGGGACGGCGAGTGAGGTCGGGCGTGGGGACGGGGAGTGGGGACGGGGAGTGGGGACGGGGAGTGGGGACGGGGAGTGGGGACGGGGAGTGGGGACGGTTAGATGGGGCGGGGAGTTGGGACGGTTAGCGGGGGCGGGGAGTGGGGGCGGGGAGTGGGGGCGGGGAGTGGGTAGGGGAGTTGGGACGGTTAGTGGGGGCGGGGAGTGAGGGGCGGGCTGTGGGGAGCGGGGAGTGGGGACGGTCAGTGGGAACGGGGAGTGGGGACGGGGACTGGGGACGGCGAGTGGGGACAGGGAGTGGGGACGGAGAGTGGGGATGGCGAGTGAGGTCGGGCGTCGTGACGGGGCGTGGGGACGGGGAGTGGGGACGGGGAGTGGAGACGGGGAGAGGGGACGGTTAGATGGGGCAGGGAGTTGGGACGGTTAGCGGGGGCGGGGAGTGCGGGCGGGGAGTGGGGGCGGGGAGTGGGTAGGGGAGTTGGGACAGTTAGTGGGGGCGGGGAGTGGGGAGCGCTGAGTGGGGATGGTCAGTGGGGACGGGGAGTGGGGACGGGGAGTGGGGACGGGGAGTGGGGACGGGGAGTGGGGGCGGGGCGTGGGGGCGGGGCGTGGGGGCGGGGAGTGGGGGCGGGGAGTGGGGGCGGGGAGTGGGGGCGGGGAGTGGGGACGGGGAGTGGGGACGGGGAGTGGGGAGTCTGAGTGGGGAGTCTGAGTGGGGAGTCTGAGTGGGGAGTCTGAGTGGGGGGTCTGAGTGGGGGGTCTGAGTGGGGGGTCTGAGTGGGGGGTCTGAGTGGGGGGTCTGAGTGGGAGGTCTGAGTGGGGGGTCTGAGTGGGGATTCAGAGTGGGGAGTCTGAGTGGGGAGTCTGAGTGGGGAGTCTGAGTGGGGAGTCTGAGTGGGGAGTCTGAGTGGGGACGGGGAGTGGGGACGTGGAGTGGGGACGTGGTGTGGGGACGTGGAGTGGGGACGTGGAGTGGGGACGTGGAGTGGGGACGGGGAGTGGGGACGGGGAGTGGGGAGGGCGAGTGGGGAGGGCGAGTGGGAAGGGCGAGTGGGGAGGGCGAGTGGGGAGGGCGAGTGGGGAGGGCGAGTGGGGTGGGCGAGTGGGGAGGGCGAGTGGGGAGGGAGAGTGGGGAGGTCGAGTGGGGAGGGCGAGTGGGGAGGGCGAGTGGGGAGGGCGAGTGGGGAGGGCGAGTGGGGAGGGCGAGTGGGGAGGTTGAGTGGGGAGGTTGAGTGGGGAGGGGGAGTGGGGTGGGGGAGTGGGGAGGGTGAGTGGGGAGGGTGAGTGGGGAGGGGGAGAGGGGACGGAGAGTGGGGACGGAGAGTGGGGACGGAGAGTGGGGACGGTGAGTGGGGACGGTGAGTGGGGTCGGAGAGTGGGGTCGGAGAGTGGGGTCGGAGAGTGGGGTCGGAGAGTGGGGACGGTGAGGGGGGACGGAGAGTGGGGACGGAGAGTGGGGACGGGGAGTGGGGACGGGGAGTGGGGACGGTGAGTGGCTAAGGTGAGTGGGGACGGGGAGTGGGGACGGGGAGTGGGGACGGGGAGTGCGGACGGGGAGAGGGGACGGGGAGAGGGGACGGGGAGAGGGGACGGAGAGAGGGGACGGAGAGAGGGGACGGTTAGTGGGGTCGGGGAGTGGGGTCGGGGAGTGGGGATGGGGAGTGGGGACGGTTAGTGGGGACGGTTAGTGGGGACGGTTAGTGGGGACGGTTAATGGGGGCGGTTAATGGGGGCGGGGAGTGGGGACGGTTAGTGGGGGCGGGGAGTGTGGGCGAGGAGTGGGGACAGTGGGTGGGGACGGTGGGTGGGGACGGGGCATGGGGACGGGGAGTGGGGACGGAGAGTGGGGACGGCGAGTGAGGTCGGGCGTGGTGACGGGGCGTGGGGAAGGGGAGTGGGGACGGGGAGTGGAGACGGGGAGAGGGGACGGTTAGCGGGGGCGGGGAGTGGGGGCGGGGAGTGGGTAGGTTAGTTGGGACGGTTAGTGGGGGCGGTGAGTTGGGAGCGGGGAGTGGGGACGGTCAGTGGGGACGGTCAGTGGGGACGGGGAGTGGGGACGGGGCGTGGGGACGGGGCGTGGGGACGGGGCGTGGGGACGGGGCGTGGGGACGGGGAGTGGGAACGGGGTGTGGGAACGGGGGGTGGGGACGGGGGGTGGGGAGTCTGAGTGGGGAGTCTGAGTGGGGACGGGGTGTGGGGACGGGGAGTGGGGAGGGTGAGAGGGGACGGGGAGAGGGGACGGGGAGAGGGGACGGTTAGTGAGGTCGGTGAGTGGGGACGGTGAGTGGGGACGGGGAGTGGGGGCGGGGCGTGGGGGCGGGGAGTGGGGGCGGGGCGTGGGGGCGGGGCGTGGGGGCGGGGCGTGGGGGCGGTTAGTGGGGGCAGGGAGTGGGGACGGTTAGTGGGGGTGGGGAGTGGGGGCAACGAGTGGGGGCAAGGAGTGGGGACGGTGGGTGGGGACGGTGGGTGGGGACGGGGAGTGGGGACGGGGAGTGGGGACGGGGAGTGGGGACGGCGAGTGAGGTCGGGCGTGGGGACGGGGAGTGGGGACGGGGAGTGGGGACGGTTAGATGGGGCGGGGAGTTGGGACGGTTAGCGGGGGGGAAGGGGAGTGGCGGCGGGGAGTGGGGGCGGGGAGTGGGTAGGGGAGTTGGGACGGTTAGTGGGGGCGGGGAGTGAGGGGCGGGGTGTGGGGAGCGGGGAGTGGGGACGGTCAGTGGGAACGGGGAGTGGGGACGGGGACTGGGGACGGCGAGTGGGGACAGGGAGTGGGGACGGAGAGTGGGGACGGCGAGTGAGGTCGGGCGTCGTGACTGGGCGTGGGGACGGGGAGTGGGGACGGGGAGTGGAGACGGGGAGAGGGGACGGTTAGATGGGGCAGGGAGTTGGGACGGTTAGCGGGGGCGGGGAGTGCGGGCGGGGAGTGGGGGCGGGGAGTGGGTAGGGGAGTTGGGACAGTTAGTGGGGGCGGGGAGTGGGGAGCGCTGAGTGGGGACGGTCAGTGGGGACGGGGAGTGGGGATGGGGAGTGGGGACGGGGAGTGGGGGCGGGGCGTGGGGGCGGGGAGTGGGGGCGGGGCGTGGGGGCGGGGAGTGGGGGCGGGGAGTGGGGGCGGGGAGTGGGGGCGGGGAGTGGGGGCGTCTGAGTGGGGAGTCTGAGTGGGGAGTCTGAGTGGGGAGTCTGAGTGGGGAGTCTGAGTGGGGGGTCTGAGTGGGGGGTCTGAGTGGGGGGTCTGAGTGGGGGGTCTGAGTGGGGAGTCTGAGTGGGGAGTCTGAGTGGGGACGGGGAGTGGGGACGGGGAGTGGGGACGTGGAGTGGGGACGTGGAGTGGGGACGTGGAGTGGGGACGTGGAGTGGGGAGGGTGAGTGGGGAGGGTGAGTGGGGAGGGTGAGTGGGGAGTGTGAGTGGGGAGGGTGAGTGGGGAGGGTGAGTGGGGAGGGGGAGAGGGGACGGGGAGAGGGGACGGTGAGTGGGGTCGGTCAGTGGGGACGGTGAGTGGGGACGGGGAGTGGGGACAGGGAGTGGGGACGGGGAGTGGGGTGGGGGAGTGGGGTGGGGGAGTGGGGACGGGGATTGGGGACGGTTAGTGGGGACGGTTAATGGGGGCAGGGAGTGGGGACGGTTAGTGGGGGTGGGGAGTGGGGACGGGGAGTGGGGACTGGGAGTGGAGACGGGGAAAGGGGACAGTTAGAGGGGGCGGTGAGTTGGGACTGTTAGTGGGGGCGGGGAGTGGGGACTGGGAGTGGAGACGGGGAGTGGAGATGGGGAAAGGGGACAGTTAGAGGGGGCGGGGAGTTGGGACGGTTAGTGGGGGCGGGGAGTGGGGACGGTTAGATGGGGCGGGGAGTTGGGACGGTTAGCGGGGACGGGGAGTGGGGGCGGGGAGTGGGTAGGGGAGTTGGGACGGTTAGTGGGGGCGGGGAGTGGGGAGCGGGGAGTGGGGAGCGGGGAGTGGGGACGGTCAGTGGGAACGGGGAGTGGGGACGGGGACTGGGGACGGCGAGTGGGGACGGGGAGTGGGGACAGAGAGTGGGGACGGCGAGTGAGGTCGGGCGTCGTGACGGGGCGTGGGGACGGGGAGTGGGAACGGGGAGTGGAGACGGGGAGAGGGGAAGGTTAGATGGGGCGGGGAGTTGGGACGGTGAGTGGGGGCGGGGAGTGGGTAGGGGAGTTGGGCCGGTTAGTGGGGGCGGGGAATGGGGAGCGCTGAGTGGGGACGGTCAGTGGGGACGGTCAGTGGGGACGGGGAGTGGGGACGGGCAGTGGGGACGGGGAGTGGGGACGGGGAATGGGGACGGCGAGTGGGGACGGCGAGTGGGGACGGCGAGTGGGGAGTCTGAGTGGGGAGTCTGAGTGGGGAGTCTGAGTGGGGAGTCTGAGTGGGGAGTCTGAGTGGGGAGTCTGAGTGGGGAGTCTGAGTGGGGAGTCTGAGTGGGGACGGGGAGTGGGGAGGGTGAGTGGGGACGGGGAGTGGGGACGGGGAGTGGGGACGGGGAGTGGGGACGGGGAGAGGGGACGGTTAGTGGGGTCGGGGAGTGGGTACGGTGAGTGGGGACGGTGAGTGGGGACGGTGAGTGGGGACGGTGAGTGGGGACGGTGTGTGGGGACGGGGATTGGGGACGGTTAGTGGGGACGGTTAATGGGGGCGGTTAATGGGGGCGGGGAGTGGGGACGGTTAGTGGGGTGGGGAGTGGGGGCAAGGAGTGGGGACGGTGGGTGGGGACGGTGGGTGGGGACAGGGAGTGGGGACGGGGAGTGGGTATGGAGAGTGGGGACGGCGAGTGGGGACGGCGAGTGAGGTCGGGCGTGGGGACGGGGAGTGGGGATGGGGAGTGGGGACGTGGAGTGGGGACGTGGAGTGGGGACGTGGAGTGGGGACGGGGAGTGGGGAGGGTGAGTGGGGAGGGTGAGTGGGGAGGGTGAGTGGGGAGGGTGAGTGGGGAGGGGGAGCGGGGACGGGGAGAGGGGACGGTAAGTGGGGTCGGTGAGTGGGGACGGTGAGTGGGGACGGGGAGTGCGGACGGGGAGTGGGGACGGGGAGTGGGGTGGGAGAGTGGGGTGGGGGAGTGGGGACGGGGATTGGGGACGGTTAGTGGGGACGGTTAATGGGGCAGGGAGTGGGGACGGTTAGTGGGGGTGGGGAGTGGGGACGGGGAGTGGGGACTGGGAGTGGAGACGGGGAAAGGGGACAGTTAGAGGGGGCGGTGAGTTGGGACGGTTAGTGGGGCGGGGAGTGGGGACTGGGAGTGGAGACGGGGAGTGGAGATGGGGAAAGGGGACAGTTAGAGGGGGCGGGGAGTTGGGACGGTTAGTGGGGGCGGGGAGTGGGGACGGTTAGATGGGGCGGGGAGTTGGGACGGTTAGCGGGGGCGGGGAGTGGGGGCGGGGAGTGGGTAGGGGAGTTGGGACGGTTAGTGGGGGCGGGGAGTGGGGAGCGGGGAGTGGGGAGCGGGGAGTGGGGACGGTCAGTGGGAACGGGGAGTGGGGACGGGGACTGGGGACGGCGAGTGGGGACGGGGAGTGGGGACAGAGAGTGGGGACGGCGAGTGAGGTCGGGCGTCGTGACGGGGCGTGGGGACGGGGAGTGGGAACGGGGAGTGGAGACGGGGAGAGGGGAAGGTTAGATGGGGCGGGGAGTTGGGACGGTGAGTGGGGGCGGGGAGTGGGTAGGGGAGTTGGGACGGTTAGTGGGGGCGGGGAGTGGGGTGGGGAGTGGGGGCAAGGAGTGGGGATGGTGGGTGGGGACGGTGGGTGGGGACAGGGAGTGGGGACGGGGAGTGGGGACGGAGAGTGGGGACGGCGAGTGGGGACGGCGAGTGGGGACGGCGAGTGAGGTCGGGCGTGGGGACGGGGAGTGGGGACGTGGAGTGGGGACGTGGAGTGGGGACGTGGAGTGGGGACGTGGAGTGGGGACGTGGAGTGGGGACGGGGAGTGGGGAGGGTGAGTGGGGAGGGTGAGTGGGGAGGGTGAGTGGGGAGGGTGAGTGGGGAGGGTGAGTGGGGAGGGGGAGCGGGGACGGGGAGAGGGGACGGTAAGTGGGGTCGGTGAGTGGGGACGGTGAGTGGGGACGGGGAGTGCGGACGGGGAGTGGGGACGGGGAGTGGGGTGGGAGAGTGGGGTGGGGGAGTGGGGACGGGGATTGGGGACGGTTAGTGGGGACGGTTAATGGGGCAGGGAGTGGGGACGGTTAGTGGGGGTGGGGAGTGGGGACGGGGAGTGGGGACTGGGAGTGGAGACGGGGAAAGGGGACAGTTAGAGGGGGCGGTGAGTTGGGACGGTTAGTGGGGGCGGGGAGTGGGGACTGGGAGTGGAGACGGGGAGTGGAGATGGGGAAAGGGGACAGTTAGAGGGGGCGGGGAGTTGGGACGGTTAGTGGGGGCGGGGAGTGGGGACGGTTAGATGGGGCGGGGAGTTGGGACGGTTAGCGGGGGCGGGGAGTGGGGGCGGGGAGTGGGTAGGGGAGTTGGGACGGTTAGTGGGGGCGGGGAGTGGGGAGCGGGGAGTGGGGAGCGGGGAGTGGGGACGGTCAGTGGGAACGGGGAGTGGGGACGGGGACTGGGGACGGCGAGTGGGGACGGGGAGTGGGGACAGAGAGTGGGGACGGCGAGTGAGGTCGGGCGTCGTGACGGGGCGTGGGGACGGGGAGTGGGAACGGGGAGTGGAGACGGGGAGAGGGGAAGGTTAGATGGGGCGGGGAGTTGGGACGGTGAGTGGGGGCGGGGAGTGGGTAGGGGAGTTGGGACGGTTAGTGGGGACGGGGAGTGGGGAGCGCTGAGTGGGGACGGTCAGTGGGGACGGTCAGTGGGGACGGGGAGTGGGGACGGGCAGTGGGGACGGGGAGTGGGGACGGGGAGTGGGGACGGGGAGTGGGGACGGCGAGTGGGGACGGCGAGTGGGGAGTCTGAGTGGGGAGTCTGAGTGGGGAGTCTGAGTGTGGAGTCTGAGTGGGGAGTCTGAGTGGGGAGTCTGAGTGGGGAGTCTGAGTGGGGAGTCTGAGTGGGGAGTCTGAGTGGGGAGTCTGAGTGGGGAGTCTGAGTGGGGAGGGTGAGTGGGGACGGGGAGTGGGGACGGGGAGTGGGGACGGGGAGTGGGGACGGGGAGAGGGGACGGTTAGTGGGGTCGGGGAGTGGGGACGGTGAGTGGGGACGGTGAGTCTGGACGGTGAGTGGGGACGGTGAGTGGGGACGGTGAGTGGGGATGGGGATTGGGGACGGTTAGTGGGGACGGTTAATGGGGGCGGTTAATGGGGGCGGGGAGTGGGGACGGTTAGTGGGGTGGGGAGTGGGGGCAAGGAGTGGGGACGGTGGGTGGGGACGGTGGGTGTGGACAGGGAGTGGGGACGGGGAGTGGGGATGGAGAGTGGGGAAGGCGAGTGGGGACGGCGAGTGAGGTCGGGCGTGGGGACGGGGAGTGGGGACAGGGAGTGGAGACGGGGAAAGGGGACAGTTAGAGGGGGCGGGGAGTTGGGACGGTTAGTGGGGGCGGGGAGTGGGGGCAGGGAGTGGGGGCGGGGAGTGGGGACGGTTAGTGGGTAGGGGAGTTGGGACGGTTAGTGGGGGCGGGGAGTGGGGAGCGTGGCGTGGGGGCGGGGCGTGGGGGCGGGGCGT
The DNA here is from genome assembly GCF_036365525.1 of Heterodontus francisci. Taxonomy (NCBI): domain Eukaryota; kingdom Metazoa; phylum Chordata; class Chondrichthyes; order Heterodontiformes; family Heterodontidae; genus Heterodontus; species Heterodontus francisci. The sequence continues at coordinate 53,714 of NW_027141969.1, forward strand.
GGGGGTGGGGCGTGGGGGCGGGGAGTGTGGGTGGGGAGTGGGGGTGGGGAGTGGGGGCGGGGAGTGGGGGCGGGGAGTGGGGACGGGTGGTGGGGACGGGGGGTGGGGACCGGGGGTGGGGACCGGGGGTGGGGACCGGGGTTGGGGACGGGGAGTGGGGACGGGGAGTGGGGATGGTTAATGGGGACGGTTAATGGGGGCGGGGAGTGGGGACAGTTAGTGGGGGCGGGGAGTGGGGGCGAGAAGTGGGGACGGTGGGTGGGGATGGGGAGTGGGGACGGGGAGTGGGAACGGGGAGTGGGGACGGAGAGTGGGGACGGTGAGTGAGGTCGGGCGTGGGGACGGCGCGTGGGGACGGGGAGTGGGGAGGGAGAGTGGAGAAGTGGAGAGGGGACAGTTAGATGGGGCGGGGAGTTGGGACGGTTTGCGGGGGCGGGGAGTGGGGGCGGGGAGTGGGTAGGGGAGTTGGGACGGTTAGTGGGGGCGGGGAGTGGGGAGCGGGGAGAGGGGACGGTCAGTGGGGATGGGGAGTGGGGGCGGGGCGTGGGGGCTGGGCGTCGGGGCGGGGAGTGGGGGCGGAGGGTGGGGACGGGGAGTGGGGACGAGGAGTGGGGACGGGGCGTGGGGACGGGGCGTGGGGACGGGGAGTGGGGACGGGGAGTGGGGACGGAGAGTGGGAACGGGGAGTGGGGAGTCTGAGTTGGGAGTCTGAGTGGGGAGTCTGAGTGGGGAGTCTGAGTGGGGACGGGGAGTGGGGACGGTGAGTGGGGAGGGTGAGTGGGGAGGGTGAGTGGGGAGGGTGAGTGGGGAGCGTGAGTGGGGAGCGTGAGTGGGGAGGGTGAGTGGGGACGGGGAGAGGGGACGGGGAGAGGGGACGGGGAGAGGGGACGGTTAGTGGGGCCGGGGAGTGGGGACGAGGAGTGGGGACGGTGAGTGGGGACGGTGAGTGGGGACGGGGAATGGGGGTGGGGAGTGCGGACGGGGAGTGGGGACGGTTAGTGGGGACGGTGAATGGGGGCGGGGAGTGGGGACGATTAGTGGGGGTGGGGAGTGGGGACGGGGAGTGGGGACTGGGAGTGGAGACGGGGAAAGGGGACAGTTAGAGGGGGCGGTGAGTTGGGACGGTTAGTGGGGGCGGGGAGTGGGGACGGGGAGTGGGGACTGGGAGAGGGGACGGGGAGAGGGGACGGTTAGTGAGGTCGGTGAGTGGGGACGGTGAGTGGGGACGGGGAGTGGGGACGGGGAGTGGGGACGGGGAGTGGGGTGGGGGAGTGGGGTGGGGGAGTGGGGACGGGGATTGGGGACGGTTAGTGGGGACGGTTAATGGGGGCAGGGAGTGGGGACGGTTAGTGGGGGTGGGGAGTGGGGACGGGGAGTGGGGACTGGGAGTGGAGACGGGGAGTGGAGATGGGGAAAGGGGACAGTTAGAGGGGGCAGGGAGTTGGGACCGTTAGTGGGGGCGGGGAGTGGGGACGGTTAGATGGGGCGGGGAGTTGGGACGGTTAGCGGGGGCGGGGAGTGGGGGCGGGGAGTGGGTAGGGGAGTTGGGACGGTTAGTGGGGGCGAGGAGTGGGGAGCGGGGTGTGGGGAGCGGGGAGTGGGGACGGTCAGTGGGAACGGGGAGTGGGGACGGGGACTGGGGACGGCGAGTGGGGACGGGGAGTGGGGACAGAGAGTGGGGACGGCGAGTGAGGTCGGGCGTCGTGACGGGGCGTGGGGACGGGGAGTGGGAACGGGGAGTGGAGACGGGGAGAGGGGACGGTTAGATGGGGCGGGGAGTTGGGACGGTGAGTGGGGGCGGGGAGTGGGTAGGGGAGTTGGGACGGTTAGTGGGGGTGGGGAGTGGGGGCAAGGAGTGGGGACGGTGAGTGGGGACAGGGAGAGGGGAAGGGGAGTGGGGACGGGGAGTGGGGACGGGGAGTGCGGACGGAGAGTGGGGACGGAGAGTGGGGACGGAGAGTGGGGACGGCGAGTGAGGACGGCGAGTGAGGTCGGGCGTGGGGACGGGGCGTGGGGACGGGGCGTGGGGACGGGGAGTGGAGACGGGGAAAGGGGACGGGGCGTGGGGACGGGGCGTGTGGGCGGGGCGTGGGGGCGGGGCGTGGGGGCGGGGCGTGGGAATCGGGGCGTGGGGGCGGGGCGTGGGGGCGGGGAGTGGGGGCGGGGAGTTGTGGCGGGGAGTGGTGGCGGGGAGTGGTGGCGGGGGGTGGGGGCGGGGGGTGGGGACGGGGGGTGGGGACGGGGAGTGGGGACGGGGCGTGGGGACGGGGCGTGGGGAGTCGGAGTGGGGAGTCAGAGTGGGGAGTCGGAGTGGGGAGTCGGAGTGGGGAGTCGGAGTGGTGAGTCGGAGTGGGGACAGTTAGTGGGGGCGGGGAGTGGGGAGTCGGAGTGGGGAGTCGGAGTGGGGACAGTTAGTGGGGGCGGGGAGTGGGGGGCAGGGAGTGGGGGGCGGGGAGTGGGGGGCGGGGAGTGGGGAGCGGGGAGTGGGGACGGGGTGTGGGGACGGGGAGTGGGGACGGTGAGTGGGGGCGGGGAGTGGGTAGGGGAGTTGGGACGGTTAGTGGGGGTGGGGAGTGGGGGCAAGGAGTGGGGACGGTGAGTGGGGACAGGGAGAGGGGAAGGGGAGTGGGGACGGGGAGTGGGGACGGGGAGTGCGGACGGAGAGTGGGGACGGAGAGTGGGGACGGAGAGTGGGGACGGCGAGTGAGGACGGCGAGTGAGGTCGGGCGTGGGGACGGGGCGTGGGGACGGGGCGTGGGGACGGGGAGTGGAGACGGGGAAAGGGGACAGTTAGAGGGGGCGGGGAGTTGCGACGGTCAGTGGGGACGGTTAGTGGGGGCGGAGAGTGGGGACGGGGAGTGGGGACGGGGAGTGGGGACGGGGAGTGGGGACGGGGCGTGGGGACGGGGCGTGTGGGCGGGGCGTGGGGGCGGGGCGTGGGGGCGGGGCGTGGGAATCGGGGCGTGGGGGCGGGGCGTGGGGGCGGGGAGTGGGGGCGGGGAGTGGTGGCGGGGAGTGGTGGCGGGGGGTGGGGGCGGGGGGTGGGGACGGGGGGTGGGGACGGGGAGTGGGGACGGGGCGTGGGGACGGGGCGTGGGGAGTCGGAGTGGGGAGTCAGAGTGGGGAGTCGGAGTGGGGAGTCGGAGTGGGGAGTCGGAGTGGGGAGTCGGAGTGGGGACAGTTAGTGGGGGCGGGGAGTGGGGAGTCGGAGTGGGGAGTCGGAGTGGGGACAGTTTGTGGGGGCGGGGAGTGGGGGGCAGGGAGTGGGGGGCGGGGAGTGGGGGGCGGGGAGTGGGGAGCGGGGAGTGGGGACGGGGTGTGGGGACGGGGAGTGGGGGCGGGGAGTGGGGGCGGGGCGTGGGGGCGGGGCGTGGGGCGGGGCGTGGGGGCGCGGAGTGGGGGCGGGGAGTGGGGGCGGGGAGTGGGGGCGGGGAGTGGGGGAGGGGAGTGGGGGCGGGGAGTGGGGGCGGGGAGTGGCGCGGGGAGTGGGGGCGGGTAGTGGGGGCGGGGAGTGGGGACGGGGAGTGGGGGCGGGGAGTGGGGGCGGGGGGTGGGGACGGGGGGTGGGGACGGGGAGTTGGGACGGGGGGTGGGGACGGGGGGTGGGGTCGGGGCGTGGGGACGGGGAGTGGGGAGTCGGAGTGGGGTGTCGGAGTGGGGAGGGTGAGTGGGGAGGGTGAGTGGGGAGGGTGAGTGGGGAGGGTGAGTGGGGAGGGTGAGTGGTGAGGGTGAGTGGGGAGGGTGAGTGGGGAGGGTGAGTGGGGAGGGTGAGTGGGGAGTGTGAGTGGGGAGTGTGAGTGGGGAGGGGGAGAGGGGAGGGGGAGAGGGGAATGGGGAGAGGGGAATGGGGAGAGGGGACGGTTGATGGGGTCGGGGAGTGGGGACGGTGAGTGGGGACGGTGAGTGGGGACGGTGAGTGGGGACGGTGAGTGGGGACGGGGAGTGGGGACGGTTAATGGGGACGGTTAATGGGGGTGGGGAGTGGGGACAGTTAGTCGGGGCGGGGAGTGGGGGCGAGGATTGGGGACGGTGGGTGGGGACGGTGGGTGGGGACGGGGAGTGGGGACGGGGAGTGGGGACGGGGAGTGGGGACGGAGAGTGGGGATGGCGAGTAAGGTCGGGCGTGGGGACGGGGCGTGGGGACGGGGAGTGGGGACGGGGAGTGGGGAGGGGGAGTGGGGAGGGGGAGTGGAGACGGGGATAGGGGACAGTTAGATGGGGCGGGGAGTTGGGACGGTTTGCGGGGGCGGGGAGTGGGGGCGGGGAGTGGGTAGGGGAGTTGGGACGGTTAGTGGGGGCGGGGAGTGGGGAGCGGGGAGTGGGGACGGTCAGTGGGGACGGGGAGTGGGGACGTGGAGTGGGGGCGGGGCGTGGGGGCGGGGCGTGGGGGCGGGGAGTGGGGGCGGGGAGTGGGGGCGGGGAGTGGGGGCAGGGAGTGGGGGCAGGGAGTGGGGTCGGGGAGTGGGGTCGGGGGGTGGGGTCGGGGGGTGGGGACGGGGAGTGGGGGCGGGGAGTGTGAGCGAGGAGTGGGGAGGGTGGGTGGGGACGGTGGGTGGGGACGGGGCGTGGGGATGGGGAGTGGGGACGGAGAGTGGGGACGGAGAGTGGGGACGGAGAGTGAGGTCGGGCGTAGTGACGGGGCGTGGGGATGGGGAGTGGGGACGGGGAGTGGAGACGGGGAGAGGGGACGGTTAGATGGGGCGGGGAGTTGGGACGGTTAGCGGGGGCGGGGAGTGGGGGCGGGGAGTGGGTAGGGGAGTTGGGACGGTTAGTGTGGACGGGCAGTGGGGACGGTTAGTGGGGGCGGGGAGTGGGGAGCGGGGAGTGGGGAGCGGGGAGTGGGGAGCGGGGAGTGGGGACGGTCAGTGGGAACGGGGAGTGGGGACGGGGAGTGGGGACGGGGACTGGGGACGGGGAGTGGGGACGGGGAGTGGGGACGGGGAGTGGGGACGGGGAGTGGGGACAGAGAGTGGGGACGGCGAGTGAGGTCGGGCGTCGTGACGGGGCGTGGGGACGGGGAGTGGGAACGGGGAGTGGAGACGGGGAGAGGGGACGGTTAGATGGGGCGGGGAGTTGGGACGGTTAGCGGGGGCGGGGAGTGGGGGCGGGGAGTGGGTAGGGGAGTTGGGACGGTTAGTGGGGGCGGGGAGTGGGGAGCGCTGAGTGGGGACGGTCAGTGGGGACGGGGAGTGGGGACGGGCAGTGGGGACGGGGAGTGGGGACGGGGAGTGGGGACGGGGAGTGGGGACGGCGAGTGGGGAGTCTGAGTGGGGAGTCTGAGAGGGGAGTCTGAGTGGGGAGTCTGAGTGGGGAGTCTGAGTGGGGAGTCTGAGTGGGGACGGGGAGTGGGGACGGGGAGTGGGGAGGGTGAGTGGGGAGGGTGAGTGGGGAGGGTGAGTGGGGATGGGGAGTGGGGACGGGGAGTGGGGACGGAGAGTGGGGATGGCGAGTAAGGTCGGGCGTGGGGACGGGGCGTGGGGACGGGGAGTGGGGACGGGGAGTGGGGAGGGGGAGTGGGGAGGGGGAGTGGAGACGTGGATAGGGGACAGTTAGATGGGGCGGGGAGTTGGGACGGTTTGCGGGGGCGGGGAGTGGGGGCGGGGAGTGGGTAGGGGAGTTGGGACGGTTAGTGGGGGCGGGGAGTGGGGAGCGGGGAGTGGGGACGGTCAGTGGGGACGGGGAGTGGGGACGTGGAGTGGGGGCGGGGCGTGGGGGCGGGGCGTGGGGGCGGGGAGTGGGGGCGGGGAGTGGGGGCGGGGAGTGGGGGCGGGGAGTGGGGGCGGGGAGTGGGGGCAGGGAGTGGGGGCAGGGAGTGGGGTCGGGGAGTGGGGTCGGGGAGTGGGGTCGGGGGGTGGGGTCGGGGGGTGGGGACGGGGAGTGGGGGCGGGGAGTGTGAGCGAGGAGTGGGGAGGGTGGGTGGGGACGGTGGGTGGGGACGGGGCGTGGGGACGGGGAGTGGGGACGGAGAGTGGGGACGGAGAGTGGGGACGGAGAGTGAGGTCGGGCGTAGTGACGGGGCGTGGGGATGGGGAGTGGGGACGGGGAGTGGAGACGGGGAGAGGGGACGGTTAGATGGGGCGGGGAGTTGGGACGGTTAGCGGGGGCGGGGAGTGGGGGCGGGGAGTGGGTAGGGGAGTTGGGACGGTTAGTGGGGACGGGCAGTGGGGACGGTTAGTGGGGGCGGGGAGTGGGGAGCGGGGAGTGGGGAGCGGGGAGTGGGGACGGTCAGTGGGAACGGGGAGTGGGGACGGGGACTGGGGACGGGGAGTGGGGACGGGGAGTGGGGACGGGGAGTGGGGACAGAGAGTGGGGACGGCGAGTGAGGTCGGGCGTCGTGACGGGGCGTGGGGACGGGGAGTGGGAACGGGGAGTGGAGACGGGGAGAGGGGACGGTTAGATGGGGCGGGGAGTTGGGACGGTTAGCGGGGGCGGGGAGTGGGGGCGGGGAGTGGGGACGGGGAGTGGGGACGGGGAGTGGGGACGGGGAGTGGGGACGGGGAGTGGGGACAGAGAGTGGGGACGGCGAGTGAGGTCGGGCGTCGTGACGGGGCGTGGGGACGGGGAGTGGGAACGGGGAGTGGAGACGGGGAGAGGGGACGGTTAGATGGGGCGGGGAGTTGGGACGGTTAGCGGGGGCGGGGAGTGGGGGCGGGGAGTGGGTAGGGGAGTTGGGACGGTTAGTGGGGGCGGGGAGTGGGGAGCGCTGAGTGGGGACGGTCAGTGGGGACGGGGAGTGGGGACGGGCAGTGGGGACGGGGAGTGGGGACGGGGAGTGGGGACGGGGAGTGGGGACGGCGAGTGGGGAGTCTGAGTGGGGAGTCTGAGAGGGGAGTCTGAGTGGGGAGTCTGAGTGGGGAGTCTGAGTGGGGAGTCTGAGTGGGGACGGGGAGTGGGGACGGGGAGTGGGGAGGGTGAGTGGGGAGGGTGAGTGGGGAGGGTGAGTGGGGACGGGGAGTGGGGACGGGGAGTGGGGACGGAGAGTGGGGATGGCGAGTAAGGTCGGGCGTGGGGACGGGGCGTGGGGACGGGGAGTGGGGACGGGGAGTGGGGAGGGGGAGTGGGGAGGGGGAGTGGAGACGTGGATAGGGGACAGTTAGATGGGGCGGGGAGTTGGGACGGTTTGCGGGGGCGGGGAGTGGGGGCGGGGAGTGGGTAGGGGAGTTGGGACGGTTAGTGGGGGCGGGGAGTGGGGAGCGGGGAGTGGGGACGGTCAGTGGGGACGGGGAGTGGGGACGTGGAGTGGGGGCGGGGCGTGGGGGCGGGGCGTGGGGGCGGGGAGTGGGGGCGGGGAGTGGGGGCGGGGAGTGGGGGCGGGGAGTGGGGGCGGGGAGTGGGGGCAGGGAGTGGGGGCAGGGAGTGGGGTCGGGGAGTGGGGTCGGGGAGTGGGGTCGGGGGGTGGGGTCGGGGGGTGGGGACGGGGAGTGGGGGCGGGGAGTGTGAGCGAGGAGTGGGGAGGGTGGGTGGGGACGGTGGGTGGGGACGGGGCGTGGGGACGGGGAGTGGGGACGGAGAGTGGGGACGGAGAGTGGGGACGGAGAGTGAGGTCGGGCGTAGTGACGGGGCGTGGGGATGGGGAGTGGGGACGGGGAGTGGAGACGGGGAGAGGGGACGGTTAGATGGGGCGGGGAGTTGGGACGGTTAGCGGGGGCGGGGAGTGGGGGCGGGGAGTGGGTAGGGGAGTTGGGACGGTTAGTGGGGACGGGCAGTGGGGACGGTTAGTGGGGGCGGGGAGTGGGGAGCGGGGAGTGGGGAGCGGGGAGTGGGGACGGTCAGTGGGAACGGGGAGTGGGGACGGGGACTGGGGACGGGGAGTGGGGACGGGGAGTGGGGACGGGGAGTGGGGACAGAGAGTGGGGACGGCGAGTGAGGTCGGGCGTCGTGACGGGGCGTGGGGACGGGGAGTGGGAACGGGGAGTGGAGACGGGGAGAGGGGACGGTTAGATGGGGCGGGGAGTTGGGACGGTTAGCGGGGGCGGGGAGTGGGGGCGGGGAGTGGGTAGGGGAGTGGGGACGGTCAGTGGGGACGGGGAGTGGGGACGGGCAGTGGGGACGGGCAGTGGGGACGGGGAGTGGGGACGGGGAGTGGGGACGGCGAGTGGGGAGTCTGAGTGGGGAGTCTGAGAGGGGAGTCTGAGTGGGGAGTCTGAGTGGGGAGTCTGAGTGGGGAGTCTGAGTGGGGACGGGGAGTGGGGACGGGGAGTGGGGAGGGTGAGTGGGGAGGGTGAGTGGGGACGGGGAGTGGGGACGGGGAGTGGGGACGGGGAGTGGGGACGGGGAGAGGGGACGGTTAGTGGGGTCGGGGAGTGGGGACGGTGAGTTTGGACGGTGAGTGGGGACGGTGAGTGGGGACTGTGAGTGGGGACGGTGAGTGGGGACGGGGATTGGGGACGGTTAGTGGGGACGGTTAGTGGGGACGGTTAATGGGGGCGGTTAATGGGGGCGGGGAGTGGGGACGGTTAGTGGGGTGGGGAGTGGGGGCAAGGAGTGGGGATGGTGGGTGGGGCCGGTGGGTGGGGACAGGGAGTGGGGACGGGGGGTGGGGACGGGGAGTGGGGACGGAGAGTGGGGAAAGCGAGTGGGGACGGCGAGTGAGGTCGGGCGTGGGGACGGGGAGTGGGGACAGGGAGTGGAGACGGGGAAAGGGGACAGTTAGAGGGGGCGGGGAGTTGGGACGGTTAGTGGGGGCGGGGAGTGGGGGCGGGGAGTGGGGGCGGGGAGTGGGGGCGGGGAGTGGGGACGGATAGTGGGTAGGGGAGTTGGGACGGTTAGTGGGGGCGGGGAGTGGGGAGCGGGGAGTGGGGACGGTCAGTGGGGACGGGGAGTGGGGACGTGGAGTAGGGACGTGGAGTGGGGGCGGGGCGTGGGGGCGGGGCGTGGGGGCGGGGCGTGGGGGCGGGGCGTGGGGGCGGGGCGTGGGGGCGGGGCGTGGGGGCGGGGAGTGGGGGAGGGGAGTGGGGTCGGGGGGTGGGGTCGGGGGGTGGGGACGGGGAGTGGGGACGGGGAGTGGGGGCGGGGCGTGGGGACGGGGCGTGGGGACGGGGAGTGGGGACGGAGAGTGGGGACGGAGAGTGAGGTCGGGCGTAGTGACGGGGCGTGGGGATGGGGAGTGGGGACGGGGAGTGGAGACGGGGAGAGGGGACGGTTAGATGGGGCGGGGAGTTGGGACGGTTAGCGGGGGCGGGGAGTGGGGGCGGGGAGTGGGTAGGGGAGTTGGGACGGTTAGTGGGGACGGGCAGTGGGGACGGTTAGTGGGGGCGGGGAGTGGGGAGCGGGGAGTGGGGAGCGGGGAGTGGGGACGGTCAGTGGGAACGGGGAGTGGGGACGGGGACTGGGGACGGCGAGTGGGGACGGGGAGTGGGGACAGAGAGTGGGGACGGCGAGTGAGGCCGGGCGTTGTGACGGGGCGTGGGGACGGGGAGTGGGAACGGGGAGTGGAGACGGGGAGAGGGGACGGTTAGATGGGGCGGGGAGTTGGGACGGTTAGCGGGGGCGGGGAGTGGGGGCGGGGAGTGGGTAGGGGAGTTGGGACGGTTAGTGGGGGCGGGGAGTGGGGAGCGCTGAGTGGGGACGGTCAGTGGGGACGGGGAGTGGGGACGGGCAGTGGGGACGGGGAGTGGGGACGGGGAGTGGGGACGGGGAGTGGGGACGGCGAGTGGGGAGTCTGAGTGGGGAGTCTGAGTGGGGAGTCTGAGTGGGGAGTCTGAGTGGGGAGTCTGAGTGGGGACGGGGAGTGGGGACGGGGAGTGGGGACGGGGAGTGGGGAGGGTGAGTGGGGAGGGTGAGTGGGGAGGGTGAGTGGGGACGGGGAGTGGGGACGGGGAGTGGGGACGGGGAGTGGGGACGGGGAGAGGGGACGGTTAGTGGGGTCGGGGAGTGGGGACGGTGAGTGGGGACGGTGAGTGGGGACGGTGAGTGGGGACGGGGATTGGGGACGGTTAGTGGGGACGGTTAATGGGGGCGGTTAATGGGGGCGGTTAATGGGGGCGGTTAATGGGGGCGGGGAGTGGGGACGGTTAGTGGGGTGGTGAGTGGGGGCAAGGAGTGGGGACGGTGGGTGGGGCCGGTGGGTGGGGACAGGGAGTGGGGACGGGGGGTGGGGACGGGGAGTGGGGACGGGGAGTGGGGACGGCGAGTGGGGACGGCGAGTGGGGACGGCGAGTGAGGTCGGGCGTGGGGACGGGGAGTGGGGACAGGGAGTGGAGATGGGGAAAGGGGACAGTTAGAGGGGGTGGGGAGTTGGGACGGTTAGTGGGGGCGGGGAGTGGGGGCGGGGAGTGGGGACGGTTAGTGGGTAGGGGAGTTGGGACGGTTAATGGGGGCGGGGCGTGGGGGCGGGGCGTGTGGGCGGGGCGTGGGGGCGGGGCGTGGGGGCGGGGCGTGGGGGCGGGGAGTGGGGGCGGGGTGTGGGGGCGGGGAGTGGGGTCGGGGTGTGGGGACGGGGGGTGGGGACGGGGGGTGGGGACCGGGGGTGGGGACCGGGGGTGGGGACGGTGAGTGGGGACGGGGAGTGGGGACGGGGAGTGGGGATGGTTAATGGGGACGGTTAATGGGGGCGGGGAGTGGGGACAGTTAGTGGGGGCGGGGAGTGGGGCCGAGGAGTGGGGACGGGGAGTGGGGACGGGGAGTGGGGACGGAGAGTGGGAACGGGGAGTGGGGAGTCTGAGTGGGGAGTCTGAGTTGGGAGTCTGAGTGGGGAGTCCTGGTGGGAAGTCTGATTGGGGAGTCTGAGTGGGGACGGGGAGTGGGGACGGGGAGTGGGGACGGGGAGTGGGGACGGGGAGTGGGGACGGCGAGTGGGGAGGGTGAGTGGGGAGGGTGATTGGGGACGGGGAGAGGGGACGGTTAGTGGGGCCGGGGAGTGGGGACGAGGAGTGGGGACGGTGAGTGGGAACGGTGAGTGGGGACGGGGAATGTGGGCGGGGAGTGGGGACGGGGAGTGGGGACGGTTAGTGGGGACGGTTAATGGGGGCGGGGAGTGGGGACGGTTAGTGGGGGTGGGGAGTGGGGGCAAGGAGTGGGGACGGTGGGTGGGGACAGGGAGTGGGGACGGGGAGTGGGGACGGGGAGTGGGGACGGAGAGTGGGGACGGTGAGTGAGGACGGCGAGTGAGGTCGGGCGTGGGGACGGGGCGTGGGGACGGGGCGTGGGGACGGGGAGTGGGGACGGGGAGTGGAGACGGGGAAAGGGGACAGTTAGAGGGGGCAGGGAGTTGCGACGGTCAGTGGGGGCGGTGAGTGGGGACGGTTAGTGGGGGCGGAGAGTGGGGACGGGGAGTGGGGACGGGGAGTGGGGACGGGGAGTGGGGACGGGGAGTGGGGACGGGGCGTGGGGGCGGGGAGTGGGGGCGGGGAGTGGGGGCGGGGAGTGGTGGCGGGGAAAGGTGGCGGGGGTGGGGGCGGGGCGTGGGGAGTCTGAGTGGGGAGTCGGAGTGGGGAGTCGGAGTGGGGAGTCGGAGTGTGGAGTCGGAGTGGGGACGGGGAGTGGGGACGGGGAGTGGGATGGGGAGTTGGGACAGTTAGTGGGGGCGAGGAGTGGGGAGCGGGGAGTGGGGACGGTCAGTGGGGACGGGGTGTGGGGACGGGGAGTGGGGGCGGGGAGTGGGGGCGGGGAGTGGGGGCGGGGAGTGGGGGCGGGGAGTGGGGGCGGGGAGTGGGGGCGGGGAGTGGGTGCGGGAAGTGGGGGCGGGGAGTGGGGGAGGGGAGTGGGGGCGGGGAGTGGGGGCGGGGAGTGGGGGCGGGGAGTGGGGGCGGGGAGTGGGGACGGGGGTGGGGTCGGGGCGTGGGGTCGGGGCGTGGGGTCGGGGCGTGGGTACGGGGAGTGGGAACGGGGAGTGGGAACGGGGAGTGGGGACGGGGAGTGGGGACGGGGGTGGGGTCGGGGCGTGGGGTCGGGGCGTGGGGTCGGGGCGTGGGGACGGGGAGTGGGAACGGGGAGTGGGAACGGGGAGTGGGGAGTCTGAGTGCGGAGTCTGAGTGGGGAGTCTGAGTGGGGAGTCGGAGTGGGGAGTCGGAGTGGGGAGTCGGAGTGGGGAGTCGGAGTGGGGAGGGGGAGTGGGGAGGGTGAGTGGGGAGGGTGAGTGGGGAGGGGGAGAGGGGAATGGGGAGAGGGGAATGGGGAGAGGGGAATGGGGAGAGGGGATGGTTAATGGGGTCGGGGAGTGGGGACGGGGAGTGGGGACTGTGAGTGGGGACGGGGAGTGGGGACGGGGAGTGGGGACGGTTAATGGGGACGGTTAATGGGGACGGTTAATGGGGGTGGGGAGTGGGGACAGTTAGTCGGGGCGGGGAGTGGGGGCGAGGATTGGGGACGGTGGGTGGGGACGGTGGGTGGGGACGGGGAGTGGGGACGGGGAGTGGGGACGGGGAGTGGGGACGGAGAGTGGGGACGGAGAGTGGGGAAAGCTAGTAAGGTCGGGCGTGGGGACGGGGCGTGGGGACGGGGAGTGGGGACGGGGAGTGGGGAGGGGGAGTGGGGACGGGGAGTGGAGACGGGGATAGGGGACAGTTAGATGGGGCGGGGAGTTGGGACGGTTTGCGGGGGCGGGGAGTGGGTAGGGGAGTTGGGACGGTTAGTGGGGGCGGGGAGTGGGGAGCGGGGAGTGGGGACGGTCAGTGGGGACGGGGAGTGGGGGCGGGGCGTGGGGGCGGGGCGTGGGGGCGGGGAGTGGGGGCGGGGAGTGGGGGCAGGGAGTGGGGGCAGGGAGTGGGGCGGGGAGTAGGGGCGGGGAGTGGGGGCGGGGAGTGGGGGCGGGGAGTGGGGTCGGGGGGTGGGGTCGGGGGGTGGGGACGGGGAGTGGGGGCGGGGAGTGTGGGCGAGGAGTGGGGACGGTGGGTGGGGACGGGGAGTGGGGACGGAGAGTGGGGACGGAGAGTGGGGACGGAGAGTGAGGTCGGGCGTAGTGACGGGGCGTGGGGATGGGGAGTGGAGACGGGGAGAGGGGACGGTTAGATGGGGCGGGGAGTTGGGACGGTTAGCGGGGGCGGGGAGTGGGGGCGGGGAGTGGGTAGGGGAGTTGGGACGGTTAGTGGGGACGGGGAGTGAGCATGGGCAGTGGGGACGGGGAGTGGGGACGGGGAAAGGGGACAGTTAGAGGGGGCGGGGAGTTGCGACGGTCAGTGGGGGCGGGGAGTGGGGACGGTTAGTGGGGGCGGAGAGTGGGGACGGGGAGTGGGGACGGGGAGTGGGGACGGGGAGTGGGGACGGGGCGTGGGGACAGGGAGTGGGGGCAGGGCGTGGGGGCGGGGAGTGGGGGCGGGGAGTGGGGGCGGGGAGTGGGGGCGGGGAGTGGGGGCGGGGAGTGGGGGCGGGGAGTGGTGGCGGGGGGTGGGGGGGGTGGGGACGGGGAGTGGGGACGGGGCGTGGGGACGGGGCGTGGGGAGTCGGAGTGGGGAGCCTGAGTGGGGAGCCTGAGTGGGGAGTCGGAGTGGGGAGTCAGAGTGGGGAGTCGGAGTGGGGAGTCGGAGTGGGGAGTCGGAGTGGGGACGGGGAGTTGGGACAGTTAGTGGGGGCGGGGAGTGGGGAGCGGGGAGTGGGGACGGTCAGTGGGGACGGGGTGTGGGGACGGGGTGTGGGGACGGGGTGTGGGGACGGGGAGTGGGGGCGGGGAGTGGGGGCGGGGAGTGGGGGCGGGGCGTGGGGGCGGGGAGTGGGGGCGGGGAGTGGGGGCGGGGAGTGGGGGCGGGGAGTGGGGGCGGGGCGTGGGGGAGGGGAGTGGGGGAGGGGAGTGGGGGCGGGGAGTGGGGGCGGGGAGTGTGGGCGGGGAGTGGGGGCGGGGAGTGGGGGCGGGGAGTGGGGGCGGGGGGTGGGGGCGGGGGGTGGGGACGGGGGGTGGGGACGGGGAGTGGGGACGGGGGGTGGGGTCGGGGCGTGGGGACGGGGAGTGGGAACGGGGAGTGGGAACGGGGAGTGGGGAGTCTGAGTGGGGAGTCGGAGTGGGGAGTCGGAGTGGGGAGTCGGAGTGGGGAGGGGGAGTGGGGAGGGGGAGTGGGGAGGGTGAGTGGGGAGGGGGAGAGGGGAGGGGGAGACGGGAATGGGGAGAGGGGAATGGGGAGAGGGGAATGGGGAGAGGGGACGGTTAATGGGGTCGGGGAGTGGGGACGGGGAGTGGGGACGGTGAGTGGGGACGGGGAGTGGGGACGGGGAGTGGGGACGGTTAATGGGGACGGTTAATGGGGATGGTTAATGGGGGTGGGGAGTGGGGACAGTTAGTCGGGGCGGAGAGTGGGGGCGAGGATTGGCGACAGTGGGTGGGGACGGTGGGTGGGGACGGTGGGTGGGGACGGAGAGTGGGGACGGGGAGTGGGGACGGGGAGTGGGGACGGAGAGTGGGGATGGCGAGTAAGGTCGGGCGTGGGGACGGGGCGTGGGGACGGGGCGTGGGGACGGGGCGTGGGGACAGGGAGTGGGGAGGGGGAGTGGGGACGGGGAGTGGAGACGGGGATAGGGGACAGTTAGATGGGGCGGGGAGTTGGGACGGTTTGCGGGGGCGGGGAGTGGGTAGGGGAGTGGGTAGGGGAGTTGGGACGGTTAGTGGGGGCGGGGAGTGGGGAGCGGGGAGTGGGGACGGTCAGTGGGGACGTGGAGTGGGGGCGGGGCGTGGGGGCGGGGCGTGGGTGCGGGGAGTGGGGGAGGGGAGTGGGGGCGGGGAGTGGGGGCGGGGAGTGGGGGCGGTGGGTGGGGTCGGGTGGTGGGGACGGGGAGTGGGGGCGGGGAGTGTGGGCGAGGAGTGGGGACGGTGGGTGGGGACGGGGAGTGGGGACGGAGAGTGGGGACGGAGAGTGGGGACGGAGAGTGAGGTCGGGCGTAGTGACGGGGCGTGGGGATGGGGAGTGGGGACGGGGAGTGGAGACGGGGAGAGGGGACGGTTAGATGGGGCGGGGAGTTGGGACGGTTAGCGGGGGCGGGGAGTGGGGGCGGGGAGTGGGTAGGGGAGTTGGGACGGTTAGTGGGGACGGGGAGTGGGCACGGGCAGTGGGGACGGGGAGTGGGGACGGGGAGTGGGGACGGCGAGTGGGGACGTGGAGTGGGGACGTGGAGTGGGGACGGGGAGTGGGGAGGGTGAGTGGGGAGGGTGAGTGGGGAGGGTGAGTGGGGAGGGTGAGTGGGGAGGGGGAGAGGGGACGGGGAGAGGGGACGGGGAGTGGGGACGGCGAGTCGGGACGGCGAGTGGGGACGGGGCGTGGGGACGGGGCGTGGGGACGGGGCGTGGGGACGGGGAGTGGAGACGGGGAGTGGGGACGGGGAGTGGGGACGGGGAGTGGGGAGTCTGAGTGGGGAGTCTGAGTGGGGAGTCTGAGTGGGGAGTCTGAGTGGGGAGTCTGAGTGGGGAGTCTGAGTGGGGAGTCTGAGTGGGGAGTCTGAGTGGGGAGTCTGAGTGGGGAGTCTGAGTGGGGGGTCTGAGTGGGGAGTCTGAGTGGGGACGGGGAGTGGGGACGGGGAGTGGGGACGGGGAGTGGGGAGGGTGAGTGGGGAGGGTGAGTGGGGAGGGTGAGTGGGGAGGGTGAGTGGGGAGGGTGAGTGGGGACGGGGAGAGGGGACGGGGAGAGGGGACGGGGCGAGGGGACGGTTAGTGAGGTCGGGGAGTGGGGACGGTGAGTGGGGACGGTGAGTGGGGACGGTGAGTGGGGACGGGGAGTGGGGACGGGGAGTGGGGACGGGGTGTGGGGTGGGGGAGTGGGGACGGGGATTGGGGACGGTTAGTGGGGACGGTTAGTGGGGACGGTTAATGGGGGCAGGGAGTGGGGACGGTTAGTTGGGGTGGGGAGTGGGGGCAAGGAGTGGGGGCGGTGGGTGGGGACGGTGGGTGGGGACAGGGAGTGGGGACGGGGAGTGTTGACGGAGAGTGGGGACGGCGAGTGGGGACGGCGAGTGAGGTCGGGCGTGGGGACGGGGTGTGGGGACGGGGAGTGGAGATGGGGAGTGGAGATGGGGAGTGGGGACGGTTAGATAGGGCGGGGAGTGGGGACGGTTAGATGGGGTGGGGAGTTGGGACGGTTAGCGGGGGCGGGGAGTGGGGGCGGGGAGTGGGGGCGGGGAGTGGGTAGGGGAGTTGGGACGGTTACTGGGGGCGGGGAGTGGGGAGCGGGGAGTGGGGACGGTCAGTGGGAACGGGGACTGGTGATGGCGAGTGGGGACGGGGAGTGGGGACGGAGAGTGGGGACGGAGAGTGGGGACGGCGAGTGAGGTCGGGCGTCGTGACGGGGCGTGGGAACGGGGAGTGGGGACGGGGAGTGGAGACGGGGAGAGGGGACGGTT
Source organism: Heterodontus francisci (assembly GCF_036365525.1). Lineage (NCBI taxonomy): Eukaryota > Metazoa > Chordata > Chondrichthyes > Heterodontiformes > Heterodontidae > Heterodontus > Heterodontus francisci. Next base: position 69,968 of record NW_027141969.1, read on the forward strand.
AGATGGGGCGGGGAGTTATGACGGTTTGCGGGGGCGGGGAGTGGGGGCAGTGAGTGGGTAGGGGAGTGGGTAGGGGAGTGGGTAGGGGAGTTGGGACGGTTAGTGGGGGCGGGGAGTGGGGAGCGCTGAGTGGGGAGCGCTGAGTGGGGAGCGCTGAGTGGGGACGGTCAGTGGGGACGGTCAGTGGGGACGGGGAGTGGGGACGGGGAGTGGGGACGGGGAGTGGGGAGTCTGAGTGGGGAGTCTGAGTGGGGAGTCTGAGTGGGGAGTCTGAGTGGGGAGTCTGAGTGGGGACGGGGAGTGGGGACGGGGAGTGGGGAGGGTGAGTGGGGAGGGTGAGTGGGGACGGGGAGAGGTGATGGGGAGAGGGGACGGTCAGTGGGGACGGTGAGTGGGGATGGTGAGTGGGGACGGTGAGCGGGGAAGGGGAGCGGGGAAGGGGAGCGGGGACGGGGAGCGGGGACGGGGAGCGGGGACGGGGAGCAGGGACGGGGAGCGGGGACGGGGAGCGGGAGCGGGGATTGGGGACGGTTAGTGGGGACGGTTAATGGGGGCGGGGATTGGGGACGGTTAGTGGGGTGGGGAGTGGGGGCAAGGAGTGGGGACGGTGGGTGGGGACGGTGGGTGGGGACAGGGAGTGGGGACGGGGAGTGGGGACGGGGAAAGGGGACAGTTAGAGGGGCGGGGAGTTGGGACGGTTAGTGGGGGCGGGGAGTGGGGAGCGGGGAGTGGGGACGGTCAGTGGGGACGGGGTGTGGGGACGGGGTGTGGGGACGGGGTGTGGGGACGGGGAGAGGGGACGGGGAGAGGGGACGGGGAGAGGGGACGGTTGGTGGGGTCGGGGAGTGGGGACGGTGAGTGGGGACGGTGAGTGGGGACGGTGAGTGGGGACGGTTAATGGGGACGGGGAGTGGGGACAGTTAGTGGGGGCGGGGAGTGGGTGCGAGGATTGGGGACCGTGGGTGGGGACGGGGAGTGGGGACGGGGAGTGGGGACGGGGCGTGGGGACGGTGAGTGAGGTCGGGCGTGGGGACGGCGCGTGGGGACGGGGAGTGGGGAGGGGGAGTGGAGACGGGGAGAGGGGACAGTTAGATGGGGCGGGGAGTTGGGACGGTTTGCAGGGGCGGGGAGTGGGGGCGGGGAGTGGGTAGGGGTGTTGGGACGGTTAGTGGGGGCGGGGAGTGGAGAGCGGGGAGAGGGGACGGTCAGTGGGGACGGGGAGTGGGGACGGGGAGTGGGGACGGAGATTGGGGACGGGGATTGGGAACGGGGATTGGGAACGGGGAGTGGGGAGTCTGAGTGGGGAGTCTGAGTGGGGAGTCTGAGTGGGGAGTCTGAGTGGGGAGTCTGAGTGGGGACGGGGAGTGGGGACGGGGAGCGGGGAGCGGGGAGAGGAGAGGGGGAGTGGGGACGGGGAGTGGAGACGGGGCTAGGGGACAGTTAGATGGGGCGGGGAGTTGGGACGGTTTGCGGGGGCGGGGGAGTGGGGGCGGGGAGTGGGGGCGGGGAGTGGGTAGGGGAGTTGGGACGGTTAGTGGGGGCGGGGAGTGGGGAGCGGGGAGTGGGGACGGGGAGTGGGGACGGGGAGTGGGGACGGGGAGTGGGGACGGGGAGTGGGTAGGGGTGTGAGTGCGGGGTGTCGGTGCGGGGAGTGGGGGCGGGGAGTGGGGGCGGTGAGTGGGGGCGGGGGGTGGGGACGGGGGGTGGGGACGGGGGGTGGTGACGGGGGGGTGGGGACGGGGGGTGGTGACGGGGGGTGGTGACGGGGGGGTGGGAAATGGGAGTGGGGAGTCTGAGTGGGGAGTCTGAGTGGGGAGTCGGAGAGGGGAGTCGGAGTGGGGAGTCGGAGTGGGGAGTCGGAGTGGGGAGGGGGAGAGGGGAGGGGGAGAGGGGACGGGGAGAGGGGAATGGGGAGAGGGGACGGGGAGAGGGGACGGGGAGAGGGGACGGTTTGTGGGGTCGGGGAGTGGGGACGGTTAGTGGGGACGGTGAGTGGGGATGGTGAGTGGGGACGGTGAGTGGGGACGGTGAGTGGGGACGGTTAATGGGGACGGGGAGTGGGGACGGTTAATGGGGACGGTGGGTGGGGACGGGGAGTGGGGACGGGGAGTGGGGACGGGGCGTGGGGACGGTGAGTGAGGTCGGGCGTGGGGACGGCGCGTGGGGACGGGGAGTGGGGAGGGGGAGTGGAGACGGGGAGAGGGGACAGTTAGATGGGGCGGGGAGTTGGGATGGTTTGCGGGGGCGGGGAGTGGGGGCGGGGAGTGGGTAGGGGTGTTGGGACGGTTAGTGGGGGCGGGGAGTGGGGAGCGGGGAGAGGGGACGGTCAGTGGGGACGGGGAGTGGGGGCGGGGAGTGGGGGCGGGGCGTGGGGGCGGGGGCGGGGGGCGGGGACGGGGAGCGGGGACGGGGAGTGGGGACGGGGCGTGGGGACGGGGCGTGGGGACGGGGTGTGGGGACGGGGAGTGGGGACGGGGAGTGGGGACGGGGATTGGGAACGGGGATTGGGAACGGGGAGTGGGGAGTCTGAGTGGGGAGTCTGAGTGGGGAGTCTGAGTGGGGAGTCTGAGTGGGGACGGGGAGTGGGGACGGGGAGAGGGGAGCGGGGAGAGGAGAGGGGGAGTGGGGACGGGGAGTGGAGATGGGGATAGGGGACAGTTAGATGGGGCGGGGAGTTGGGACGGTTTGCGGGGCCGGGGGAGTGGGGGCGGGGAGTGGGGGCGGGGAGTGGGGGCGGGGAGTGGGTAGGGTAGTTGGGAAGGTTAGTGGGGGCGGGGAGTGGGGAGCGGGGAGTGGGGACGGGGAGTGGGGACGGGGAGTGGGGACGGGGAGTGGGGACGGGGAGTGGGGTGGGGGAGTGGGGACGGTTAGTGGGGACGGTTAGTGGGGACGGTTAGTGGGGACGGTTAATGGGGGCAGGGAGTGGGAACGGTTAGTGGGGGTGGGGAGTGGGGGCAAGGAGTGGGGACGGTGGGTGGGGACGGTGGGTGGGGACAGGGAGTGGGGACGGGGAGTGTTGACGGAGAGTGGGGACGGCGAGTGGGGACGGCGAGTGAGGTCGGGCGTGGGGACGGGGTGTGGGGACGGGGAGTGGAGATGGGGAGTGGAGATGGGGAAAGGGGACAGTTAGATAGGGCGGGGAGTGGGGACGGTTAGATGGGGCGGGGAGTTGGGACGGTTAGCGGGGGCGGGGAGTGGGGGCGGGGAGTGGGGGCGGGGAGTGGGTAGGGGAGTTGGGACGGTTAGTGGGGGCGGGGAGTGGGGAGCGGGGAGTGGGGACGGTCAGTGGGAACGGGGAGTGGGGACGGGGACTGGGGATGGCGAGTGGGGACGGGGAGTGGGGACGGAGAGTGGGGACGGCGAGTGAGGTCGGGCGTCGTGACGGGGCGTGGGGACGGGGAGTGGGGACGGGGAGAGGGGACGGTTAGATGGGGCGGGGAGTTATGACGGTTTGCGGGGGCGGGGAGTGGGTAGGGGAGTGGGTAGGGGAGTTGGGACGGTTAGTGGGGGCGGGGAGTGGGGAGCGCTGAGTGGGGAGCGCTGAGTGGGGTGCGCTGAGTGGGGAGCGCTGAGTGGGGACGGTCAGTGGGGACGGGGAGTGGGGACGGGCAGTGGGGACGGGCAGTGGGGACGGGGAGTGGGGACGGGGAGTGGGGAGTCTGAGTGGGGAGTCTGAGTGGGGAGTCTGAGTGGGGAGTCTGAGTGGGGAGTCTGAGTGGGGACGGGGAGTGGGGACGGGGAGTGGGGACGGGGAGTAGGGACGGGGAGTGGGGACGGGGAGTGGGGACGGGGAGTGGGGAGGGGGAGTGGGGAGGGGGAGAGGTGACGGGGAGAGGGGACGTTGAGAGGGGACGGTGAGTGGGGACGGGGAGTGGGGACGGTGAGCGGCGACGGTGAGCGGGGAAGGGGAGCGGGGACGGGGAGCGGGGACGGGGAGCGGGGACGGGGAGCGGGGACGGGGAGCGGGTGCGGGGATTGGGGACGGTTAGTGGGGACGGTTAATGGGGGCGGGGAGTGGGGACGGTTAGTGGGGTGGGGAGTGGGGGCAAGGAGTGGGGACGGTGGGTGGGGACAGGGAGTGGGGACGGGGAGAGGGGACGGGGAAAGGGGACAGTTAGAGGGGGCGGGGATTTGGGACGGTTAGTGGGAGCGGGGAGTGGGGACGGTCAGTGGGGACGGGGTGTGGGGACGGGGTGTGGGGATGGGGAGTGGGGGCGGGGCGTGGGGGCGGGGAGTGATGGCGGGGAGTGGGTGCGGGGAGTGGGGGCGGGGAGTGGGGGCGGGGAGTGGGGGCGGGGGGTGGGGACGGGGGGTGGGGACGGGGGGTGGGGACGGGGGGTGGTGACGGGGGGTGGCAACGGGGAGTGGGGAGTCTGAGTGGGGAGTCGGAGTGGGGAGTCGGAGTGGGGAGTCGGAGTGGGGAGTCGGAGTGGGGACGGGGAGTGGGGAGTCGGAGTGGGGACGGGGAGTGGGGAGGGGGAGAGGGGTAGAGGGGAGGGAGAGAGGGGACGGGGAGAGGGGAATGGGGAGAGGGGACGGGGAGAGGGGACGGTTAGTGGGGTCGGGGTTGGGGACGGTTAGTGGGGTCAGGGAGTGGGGACGGTGAGTGGGGACGGTGAGTGGGGACGGTGAGTGGGGACGGTTAATGGGGACGGTTAATGGGGGCAGTTAGTGGGGGCGGGGAGTGGGGGCGAGGAGTGGGGACGGTGGGTGGGGACGGGGAGTGGGGACGGGGAGTGGGGACGGGGAGTGGGGACGGTGAGTGAGGTCGGGCGTGGGGACGGCGCGTGGGGACGGGGAGTGGGGAGGGGGAGTGGAGACGGGGAGAGGGGACAGTTAGATGGGGCGGGGAGTTGGGACGGTTTGCGGGGGCGGGGAGTGGGGGCGGGGAGTGGGTAGGGGTGTTGGGATGGTTAGTGGGGGCGGAGAGTGGGGAGCGGGGAGAGGGGACTGTCAGTGGGGGCGGGGAGTGGGGGCGGGGCGTGGGGGCGGGGAGTGGGGGCGGGGCGAGGGGACGGGGCGTGGGGACGGGGAGTGGGGACGGGGAGTGGGGACGGGGAGTGGGGACGGGGATTGGGGACGGGGATTGGGAACGGGGATTGGGAACGGGGAGTGGGGAGTCTGAGTGAAGAGTCTGAGTGGGGAGTCTGAGTGGGGACGGGGAGTGGGGACGGGGAGTGGGGACGGGGAGTGAGGACGGGGAGTGGGGACGGGGAGTGGGGACGGGGAGTGGGGAGGGTGAGTGGGGAGGGTGAGTGGGGACGGGGAGAGGGGACGGGGAGAGGGGACGGGGAGAGGGGACGTTTAGTGGGGTCGGGGAGTGGGGACGGTGAGTGGGGACGGTGAGTGGGGACGGTGAGTGGGGACGGGGAGTGGGGACGGGGAGTGGGGACGGGGAGTGGGGACGGGGATTGGGGACGGGGATTGGGAACGGGGATTGGGAACGGGGAGTGGGGAGTCTGAGTGAAGAGTCTGAGTGGGGAGTCTGAGTGGGGACGGGGAGTGGGGACGGGGAGTGTGGACGGGGAGTGGGGACGGGGAGTGGGGACGGGGAGTGGGGACGGGGAGTGGGGAGGGTGAGTGGGGAGTGTGAGTGGGGACGGGGAGAGGGGACGGGGAGAGGGGACGGTTAGTGGGGTCGGGGAGTGGGGACGGTGAGTGGGGACGGTGAGTGGGGACGGTGAGTGGGGACGGTGAGTGGGGACGGGGAATGGGGGCGGGGAGTGGGGACGGGGAGTGGGGACGGTTAATGGGGGCGGGGAGTGGGGACGGGGAGTGGGGGCAAGGAGTGGGGACGGTGGGTGGGGACGGGGAGTGGGGACGGGGAGTGGGGACGGGGAGTGGGGCCGGGGAGTGGAGACGGGGAAAGGGGACGGGGAGTGGGGACGGAGAGTGGGGACGGAGAGTGGGGACGGAGAGTGGGGACGGGGAGTGTGGACGGAGAGTGGGGACTGCGAGTGAGGTCCGGCGTGGAGACGGGGCGTGGGGACGGGGCGTGGGGATGGGGCATGGGGACGGGGCGTGGGGACGGGGCGTGGGGACGGGGCGTGGGGACGGGGAGTGGGGCCGGGGAGTGGAGACGGGGAAAGGGGACAGTTAGAGGGGGCGGGGAGTTGCGACGGTTAGTGGGGGCGGGGAGTGGGGGCGGGGAGTGGGGACGGTTAGTGGGGGCGGAGAGTGGGGAGCGGGTAGTGGGGACGGTCAGTGGGGACGGGGAGTGGGGACGGGGAGTGGGGACGGGGAGTGGGGACGGCGAGGGGGGACGGCGAGGGGGGACGGCGAGGGGGGACGGTGCGTGGGAGCGGGGCGTGGGCGCGGGGCGTGGGGGCGGGGCGTGGGGGCGGGGCGTGGTGGCGCGGAGTGGGGGCGGGGGGTGGGGACGGGGCGTGGGGACGGGGCGTGTGGACGGGGCGTGTGGACGGGGCGTGGGGAGTCTGAGTGGGGAGTCTGAGTGGGGAGTCGGAGTGGGGAGTCGGAGTGGGGAGTCGGAGTGGGGAGTCGGAGTGGGGAGTCGGAGTGGGGACGGGGAGTGGGTAGGGGAGTTGGGACGGTTAGTGGGGGCGGGGAGTGGGGAGCGGGGAGTGGGGACGGTCAGTGGGGACGGTCAGTGGGGACGGGGTGTGGGGACGGGGAGTGGGGACGGGGAGTGGGAGCGGGGGGTGGGGGCGGGGGGTGGGGGCGGGGAGTGGGGGCGGGGAGTGGGGGCGGGGAGTGGGGGCGGGGGTTGGAGACGGGGGTTGGGGACGGGGGGTGGGGACGGGGGGTGGGGACGGGGGGTGGGGACGGGGGGTGGGGACGGGGGGTGGGGACGGGGCGTGGGGACGGGGAGTGGGAACGGGGAGTGGGGAGTCGGAGTGGGGAGTCGGAGTGGGGAGTCGGAGTGGGGAGGGGGAGTGGGGAGGGGGAGTGGGGAGGGAGAGTGGGGAGGGAGAGTGGGGAGGGGGAGTGGGGAGGGGGAGTGGGGAGGGGGAGTGGGGAGGGTGAGTGGGGAGGGTGAGTGGGGAGGGGGAGAAGGGACGGGGAGAGGGGAATGGGGAGAGGGGAATGGGGAGAGGGGCCGGTTAGTGGGGTCGGGGAGTGGGGACGAGGAGTGAGGACGGTGAGTGGGGACGGGGAGTGGGGACGGGGAGTGGGGACGGGGAGTGGGGACGGTTAATGGGGGTGGGGAGTGGGGACAGTTAGTCGGGGCGGGGAGTGGGGGCGAGGAGTGGGGACGGTGGGTGGGGACGGTGGGTGGGGACGGGGAGTGGGGACGGAGAGTGGGGACGGCGAGTGAGGTCGGGCGTGGAGACGGGGCGTGGGGACGGGGAGTGGCGACGGGGAGTGGGGAGGGGGAGTGGAGACGGGGATAGGGGACAGTTAGATGGGGCGGGGAGTGGGGGCGGGGAGTGGGTAGGGGAGTTGGGACGGATAGTGGGGGCGGGGAGTGGGGAGCGGGGAGTGGGGACGGTCAGTGGGGACGGGGAGTGGGGGCGGCGAGTGGGGGCGGCGAGTGGGGGCGGCGAGTGGCGGCGGCGAGTGGGGGCGGCGCGTGGGGGCGGGGCGTGGGGGCGGGACGTGGGGGCGGGACGTGGGGGCGGGGAGTGGGGGCGGGGAGTGGGGGCGGGGAGTGGGGGCGGGGGGTGGGGGCGGGGGGTGGGGACGGGGGGTGGGGACGGGGGAGTGGGGACGGGGGAGTGGGGACGGGGAGTGGGGACGGGGAGTGGGAACGGGGAGTGGGAACGGGGATTGGGAACGGGGAGTGGGGAGTCTGAGTGGGAGTCTGAGTGGGGAGTCTGAGTGGGGAGTCTGAGTGGGGAGTCTGAGTGGGGAGTCTGAGTGGGGAGTCTGAGTGGGGAGGGTGAGTGGGGAGGGTGAGTGGGGAGGGTGAGTGGGGAGGGTGAGTGGGGAGGGGGAGAGGGGACGGGGAGAGGGGACGGGGAGAGGGGACGGTTAGTGGGGTCGGGGAGTGGGGACGGGGAATGGGGGCGGGGAGTGGGGACGGGGAGTGGGGACGGTTAGTGGGGACGGTTAATGGGGGCGGGGAGTGGGGATCGTTAGTGGGGGTGGGGAGTGGGGGCAAGGAGTGGGGACGGGGAGTTGGGACGGGGCGTGTGGACGGGGCGTGGGGACGGTGGGTGGGGACAGGGAGAGGGGACGGGGAGTGGGGACGGAGAGTGGGGACGGCGAGTGGGGACGGCGAGTGAGGACGGCGAGTGAGGACGGCGAGTGAGGTCGGGCGTGGGGACGGGGCGTGGGGACGGGGAAAGGGGACAGTTAGAGGGGGCGGGGAGTTGCGACGGTTAGTGGGGGCGGGGAGTGGGGGCGGGGAGAGGGGACGGAGATTGGGGACGAAGAGTGGGGACGGTGAGTGGGGACGGAGAGTGGGGACGGTGAGTGGGGACGGAGAGTGGGGACGGAGAGTGGGGACGGAGAGTGGGGTCGGAGAGTGGGGTCGGAGAGTGGGGTCGGAGAGTGGGGACGGTGAGTGGGGACGGGGAGTGGGGACGGGGAGTGGGGACGGGGAGTGGCGAGTCGCGAGTGGGGACGGGGAGTGGGGTCGGGGAGTGGGGACGGGGTGTGGGGTCGGGGAGTGGGGTCGGGGAGTGGGGTCGGGGAGTGGGGTCGGGGAGTGGGGACGGGGAGGGGGGACGGGGAGGGGGGACGGGGAGGGGGGAGGGGGCATGGGGACGGGGCATGGGGATTCTGAGTGGGGAGTCTGAGTGGGGAGTCTGAGTGGGGAGTCTGAGTGGGGACGGGGTGTGGGGACGGGGTGTGGGGACGGGGAGAGGGGACGGAGAGTGGGGACGGTGAGTGGGGACGGTGAGTGGGGACGGTGAGTGGGGACGGGGAGTGGGGACGGGGAGTGGCTACATTGAGTGGGAACGGGGAGTGGCTACATTGAGTGGGGACGGGGAGTGGGGACGGGGAGTGGGGACGTGGAGTGGGGACGGGGAGTGGGGACGGGGTGTGGGGACGGGGTGTGGGGACGGTGTGTGGGGACGGGTTGTGGGGACGGGGAGTGGGGACGGGGCGTGGGGACGGGGGGTGGCGACGGGGTGTGGGGACTGGGTGTGGGGACGGGGTGTGGGGACGGGGTGTGGGGACGGGTTGTGGGGACGGGTTGTGGGGACGGGTTGTGGGGACGGGGAGAGGGGACGGAGAGAGGGGACGGAGAGAGGCGACGGTGAGTGGCGACGGTGAGTGGCGGCGGAGAGTGGGGGCGGAGAGTGGGGGCGGAGAGCGGGGGCGGAGAGCGGGGGCGGAGAGCGGGGGCGGAGAGCGGGGGCGCAGAGCGGGGGCGGAGAGCGGGGGCGGAGAGCGGGGGCGCAGAGCGGGGGCGGAGAGCTGGGGCGGAGAGCGGGGGCGGAGAGCGGGGGCGGTGAGCTGGGACGGGGAGCTGGGACGGGGAGCGGGGACGGGGAGCGTGGGCGGGGAGCGTGGGCGGGGAGCGGGGGCGGGGAGCGGGGTCGGGGAGCGGGTGCGGGGAGCGGGGGCGGGGAGCGGGGGCGGGGAGCGGGGGCGGGGAGCGGGGGCGGGGAACGGGGGCGGGGAACTGGGGCGGGGAACGGGGACGGTGAGCTGGGACGTTGAGCGGGGGCGGGGGCGGGGAGCGGGGGCGGTGAGCGGGGACGGTGAGCGGCGGCGGAGAGCGGGGGCGGAGAGCGGGGGCGGGGAGCGGGGACGGTGAGCGGGGACGGTGAGCGGGGTCGGTGAGCGGGGTCGGTGAGCGGGGTCGGTGAGCGGGGTCGGTGAGCGGGGTCGGTGAGTGGGGACGGTGAGTGGGGACGGAGAGTGGCGGCGGTGAGTGTGGGCGGAGAGTGGGGGCGGAGAGTGGGGGCGGAGAGTGGGGGCGGAGAGTGGGGGCGGAGAGTGGGGACGGTGGAGTGGGGAGGGGGGAGTGGGTACGGGGGGTGGGGACGGGGAGTGGGTACGGGGGGTGGGGACGGCGGGTGGGGGACGGGGAGTGGGGACGGGGTGTGGGGACGGGGAGTGGGGACGGGGTGTGGGGACGGGGGGTGGGGACGGGGGGTGGAGACGGGGGGTGGAGACGGGGGGTGGAGACGGGGGGTGGAGACGGGGTTGGGGACGGGTGGTGGGGACGGGGAGTGGCGACGGTGAGTGGCGACGGTGAGTGGCGACGGTGAGTGAGGGGGGAGAGTGAGGGCGGAGAGTGAGGGCGGAGAGTGAGGGCGGAGCGTGGGGGCGGAGAGTGGGGGCGGAGAGTGGGGGCGGAGAGTGGGGGCGGAGAGTGGGGACGGGTTGTGGGTACGGGGAGTGGGGACGGGGCGTGGGGACGGGGCGTGGGGACGGGGCGTGGGGACGGGGGGTGGGGACGGCGGGAGGGGAGGGCGAGTGGGGAGGGCGAGTGGGGATGGCGAGAGGGGAGGGCGAGAGGGGAGGGCGAGAGGGGGAGGGGGGACGGGGAGAGGGGACGGGGAGAGGGGACGGAGAGAGGGAACGGAGAGAGGGAACGGAGAGAGGGAACGGTGAGTGGCAACGGTGAGAGAGGTCGGGGAGTGGGGTCTGGGTGTGGGGACGGTGAGTGGGGACGGTGAGTGGGGACGGTGAGTGGCGACGGTGAGTAAGGGCGGAGAGTAAGGGCGGAGAGTAAGGGCGGAGAGTAAGGGCTGAGAGTAAGGGCTGAGAGTAAGGGCGGAGAGTGGGGGCGGAGAGTGGGTGCGGAGAGTGGGGGCGGAGAGTGGGGGCGGAGAGTGGGGGCGGAGAGTGGGGGCGGAGAGTGGGGGCGGGGAGTGGGGGCGGGGAGTGGGGGCGGAGAGTGGGGGCGGAGAGTGGGGGCGGAGAGTGGGGGCGGAGAGTGGGGGCGGAGAGTGGGGGCGGTGAGTGGGGGCGGAGAGTGGGGACGGAGAGTGGGGACGGAGAGTGGGGACGGAGAGTGGGGACGGAGAGAGGGGACGGAGAGAGGGGACGGAGAGAGGGGGGGAGCGTGGGCGGGGAGCGTGGGCGGGGAGCGGGGGCGGGGAGCGGGGGCGGAGAGTGGGGGCGGAGAGTGGGGCGGAGAGTGTCGGCGGAGAGTGGCGGCGGGGAGTGGGGGCGGAGAGTGGGGGCGGTGAGTGGGGGCGGTGAGTGGGGGCGGAGACTGGGGGCGGAGACTGGGGGCGGAGACTGGGGCGGGGAGTGGGGGCGGGGAGTGGGGGCGGGGAGTGGGGGCTGTGAGTGGGGGCGGTGAGTGGGGGCGGTGAGTGGGGGCGGAGAGTGGGGGCGGAGAGTGGGGGCGGAGAGTGGCGGCGGTGAGTGGGGGCGGAGAGTGGGGGCGGAGAGTGGGGGCGGGGAGTGGGGGCGGGGAGTGGGGGCGGGGAGTGGGGGCGGGGAGTGGGGGTTAGAGAGTGGGGACTGGAGAGTGGGGACTGGAGAGTGGGGACGGAGAGTGGGGACGGGGAGTGGGGACGGGGAGTGGGGAAGGCGGGTGGGGACGGCTGGTGGGGATGGCGGGTGGGGACGGCGGGTGGGGAAGGCGGGTGGGGAAGGCGGGTGGGGACGGCGGGTGGGGACGGCGGGTGGGGACGGCGGGTGGGGAGGGCGGGTGGGGACGGGAGGTGGGGGTCGGGAGTGGAGGCGGGGAGTGGGGGCGGGGAGTGGGGGCGGGAAGTGGGGGCGGGAAGTGGGGGCGGGGAGTGGGGGCGGGGAGTGGGGGCGGGGAGTGGGGGCGGGGAGAGGGGACGGGGAGAGGGGACGGGGAGAGGGGACGGGGAGAGGGGACGGGGAGAGGGGAAGGGGAGTGGGGATGGAGAGTGGGGACGGGGAGTGGGGACGGGGAGTGGGGACTGGGGAGTGGGGACGGTGAGTGAGGAGGGAGGAGTGGGGATGGGGGGGTGGGGACGGGGAGTGGGGACTGGGGAGTGGGGACTGGGGAGTGGGGAGTGGGGAGTGGGGACTGGGGAGTGGGGAGTGGGGAGTGGGGAGTGGGGAGTGGGGAGTGGGGAGTGGGGACTGGGGAGTGGGGAGTGGGGACTGGGGAGTGGGGAGTGGGGAGTGGGGAGTGGGGAGTGGGGAGTGGGGACTGGGGAGTGAGGACTGGGGACTGGAGAGTGGGGACTGGAGAGTGGGGACGGAGAGTGGGGACGGAGAGTGGGGATGGGGAGTGGCTACGGGGAGTGGCTACGGGGAGTGGCTACGGGGAGTGGGGTCGGGGATTGGGGACGGGGAGTGGGGACGGGGAGTGGGGACGGGGAGTGGGGACGGGGAGTGGGGACGGTTAGTGGGGGCGGGGAGTGGGGACGGGGAGTGGGGACGGGGAGTGGGGACGGGGAGAGGGGAAGGGGAGTGGGGACGGGGAGTGGGGACGGGGAGTGGGGACGGGAAGTGGGGATGGGAAGTGGGGACCGTTAGTGGGAACGGTTAGTGGGGGCGGGGAGTGGGGACGGTTATTGGGGGTGGGGAGTGGGGACGGGGGGTGCGGGCGGGGAGTGGGGAGTGGGGACATGGCGTGGGGACGGGGCGTGGGGAGGGTGAGTGGGGAGGGTGTGTGGGGAGGGTGAGTGGGTGCGGTGAGTGGGTGCGGTGAGTGGGGACGGGGAGAGGGGACGGGGAGAGGGGACGGGGAGAGGGGACGGGGAGAGGGGACGGGGAGAGGGGACGGGGAGAGGGGACGGGGAGAGGGGACGGGGTGAGGGGACGGGGTGAGGGGACGGGGAGAGGGGACGGGGTGAGGGGACGGGGAGAGGACACGGTGAGTGGGGAGGGTGAGTGGGGAGGGTGAGTGGGGAGGGTGAGTGGGGAGGGGGAGAGGGGAGGGGGAGAGGGGAGTGGGAGAGGGGAGGGGGAGTGGGGAAGGTGAGTGGGGAGGGTGAGTGGGGAGGGTGAGTGGGGAGGGGGAGGGGAGAGGGGAGGGGGAGAGGGGAGGAGGGGGACGAGGGGGACGGGGAGTGGGACGGGAGTGGGAAGGGGAGTGGGGACGGTTAGTGGGGACGGTTAATGGGGACGGTTATTGGGGGCGGGGAGTGGGGCCGGTGGGTGGGGACGGTGGGTGGGGATGGGGAGTGGGGACGGTGGGTGGGGACGGTGGGTGGGGAGTGGGGACGGGGAGTGGGGACGGTGGGTGGGGACGGGGAGTGGGGACGGTTAGTGGGGGCGGGGAGTGGGGACGGGGAGTGGGGACGGGGAGAGGGGACGGGGAGAGGGGACGGGGAGAGGGGACGGGGAGAGGGGAAGGGGAGTGAGGACGGGGAGTGGGGACGGGGAGTGGGGACGGGGAGTGGGGACGGGGAGTGGGGACGGGGAGTGGGGACAGGGAGTGGGGACGGGGAGTGGGGATGGGAAGTGGGGACCGTTAGTGGGAACGGTTAGTGGGGGCGGAGAGTGGGGACGGTTATTGGGGGTGGGGAGTGGGGACGGGGGGTGCGGGCGGGGAGTGGGGAGTGGGGACATGGTGTGGGGACGGGGTGTGGGGAGGGTGAGTGGGAGGGTGAGTGGGGAGGGTGAGTGGGGAGGGGGAGAGGGGAGTGGGAGAGGGGACGGGGAGAGGGGACGGGGAGAGGGGACGGGGTGAGGGGACGGGGGTGAGGGGACGGGGTGAGGGGACGGTGAGTGGGGAGTGTGAGTGGGGAGGGTGAGTGGGGAGGGTGAGTGGGGAGGGTGAGTGGGGAGGGGGAGAGGGGAGGGGGAGAGGGGAGGGTGAGTGGGGAGGGTGAGTGGGGAGGGTGAGTGGGGAGGGTGAGTGGGGAGGGGGAGAGGGGGAGAGGGGACGGGGAGAGGGGACGGGGAGTGGGGACGGGGAGTGGGGACGGGGAGTGGGGACGGTTAGTGGGGACGGTTAGTGGGGGTGGGGAGTGGGGCCGGTGGGTGGGGACGGGGAGTGGGGACGGTGGGTGGGGACGGTGGGTGGGGATTGGGGAGTGGGGTGTGGGGACGGTGGAGTGAGGAGGGGGGTGTGGGGACGGGGAGTGGGGACGGGGAGTGGGGACGGGGAGTGGGGACGGGGGAGTGGGGACGGTGGAGTGGGGACGGTGGAGTGGGGAGGGGGAAGTGGGGACGGTGGAGTGGGGACGGTGGAGTGGGGAGGGGGAGTGGGGAGGGTGGAGTGGGGAGGGGGTAGTGGGGAAAGGGGAGTGGGGAGGAGGGAGTGGGGACGGTGGAGTGGGGACGGGGGGTGGGGAAGCGGGGGTGGGGAAGGGGGGGTGGGGACGGGGGGTTGGGGACGGGGGAGTGGGAAAGGACGGTGAGTGGGGAGTGGGGACGGGGAATGGGGACGGGGAGTGGGGACGGTTAGTGGGGGCGGGGAGTGGGGGCGGGGAGTGGGGGCGGGGAGTGGGGGCGGGGAGTGGGGGTGGGGTGTGGGGGCGGGGAGTGGGGGCGGGGAGTGGGGGCGGGGAGTGGGGGGCGGGGAGTGGGGACGGTGGGTGGGGACGGGAGGTGGGGACGGGAGGTGGGGACGGGAGGTGGGGGCGGGAGGTGGGGGCGGGGACAGTGGGTGGGGTCGGGGAGTGGGGACGGTGAGTGAGGAGGGGGGAGTGGGGACGGGGAGTGGGGACTGGGGAGTGGGGACTGGGGAGTGGGGAGTGGGGAGTGGGGAGTGGGGACTGGGGAGTGGGGACTGGGGAGTGGGGACTGGGTAGTGGGGACGGAGAGTGGGGACGGAGAGTGGGGACGGTGAGTGACTACGGGGAGTGGGGTCGGGGATTGGGGATGGGGAGTGGGGACGGTTAGTGGAGGCGGGGGAGTGGGGGCGGGGAGTGGGGGCGGGGAGAGGGGACGGGGAGTGGGGACGGGGAGAGGTGACGGGGAGAGGTGACGGGGAGTGGGGACGGGGAGTGGGGACGGGGAGTGGGGACGGGGAGTGGGGACGGGAAGTGGGGACGGGAAGTGGGGACGGTTATTGGGGGTGGGGGAGTGGGGACGGGGGGTGGGGACGGGGGGTGCGGGCGGGGTGTGGGGAGTGGAGACATGGCGTGGGGACGGGGCGTGGGGACGGGGGGTGGGGAGTGTGAGTGGGGAGGGTGAGTGGGGAGGGTGCGTGGGGAGGGTGAGTGGGTGCGGCGAGTGGGTGCGGTGAGTGGGGCGGTGAGTGGGGACGGGGAGAGGGGACGGGGAGAGGGGACGGTGAGTGGGGACGGTGAGTGGGGACGGTGAGTGGGGACGGTGAGTGGGGACGGTGAGTGGGGACGGGGAGTGGGGAAGGGGAGTGGGGAGGGGGAGTGGGGAGGGGGAGTGGGGAGGGGGAGTGGGGAGTGGGGAGGGGGAGAGGGGAGGGGGAGTGGGGGCGGGGAGTGGGGGCGGGGGGTGGGGGCGGCGGGTGGGGACGGTTAGTGGGGACGGTTATTGGGGGCGGGGAGTGGGGGCGGGGAGTGGGGACGGTGGGTGGGGATTGGGGAGTGGGGAGTGGGGACGGTGAGTGGTGAGGGGGGAGTGGTGAGGGGGGAGTGGTGAGGGGGGAGTGGGGACGGGGAGTGGGGACGGGGAGTGGGGACGGGGAGTGGGGAGGGGGGAGTGGGGACTGGGGAGCGGGGACTGGGGAGCGGGGACTGTGGAGCGGGGACTGGGGAGCGGGGACTGGGGAGTGGGGAGTGGGGAGTGGGGAGTGCGGAGTGGGGAGTGGGGACTGGGGAGTGGGGACTGGGGAGTGGGGACTGGGGAGTGGGGACGGGGAGTGGGGACGGAGAGTGGGGACGGAGAGTGGGGACGGAGAGTGGGGATGGTGAGTGACTACAGGGAGTGGGGTCGGGGATTGGGGACGGGGAGTGGGGGCGGGGAGTGGGGGCGGGGAGTGGGGGCGGGGAGTGGGGACGGGGAGTGGGGACGGGGAGAGGTGACGGGGAGAGGTGACGGGGAGAGGTGACGGGGAGTGGGGACGGGGAGTGGGGACGGGGAGTGGGGACGGGGAGTGGGGATGGGGAGAGGGGACGGGGAGAGGGGACGGGGAGTGGGGATGGGAAGTGGGGACCGTTAGTGGGAACGGTTAGTGGGGGCGGGGAGTGGGGACGGTTATTGGGGGTGGGAGTGGGACGGGGGGTGGGGACGGGGGGTGCGGGCGGGGAGTGGGGAGTGGGGACATGGCGTGGGGACGGGGCTTGGGGACGGTGGGTGGGGAGGGTGAGTGGGTGCGGTGAGTGGGTGCGGTGAGTGGGTGCGGTGAGTGGGTGCGGTGAGTGGGTGCGGTGAGTGGGGGCGGTGAGTGGGGACGGGGAGAGGGGACGGGGAGAGGGGACGGGGAGTGGGGACGGTGAGTGGTGAGGGGGGAGTGGGGACGGGGAGTGGGGACGGGGAGTGGGGACGGGGGAGTGGGGAGGGGGGAGTGGGGAGGGGGGAGTGGGGAGGGGGATGTGGGGAGGGGGATGTGGGGAGGGGGATGTGGGGAGGGGGATGTGGGGAGGGGGATGTGGGGAGGGGGGAGTGGGGACGGGGAGGGGGATGTGGGGAGGGGGGAGTGGGGACGGGGAGGGGGGAGTGGGGAGGGGGGAGTGGGGACGGTGAGTGGGGACGGTGAGTGGGGACGGTGGAGTGGGGACGGTGGAGTGGGGACGGTGGAGTGGGGACGGTGGAGTGGGGAGGGGGAGTGGGGACGGTGGAGTGTGGACGGGGGAGTGGGGACGGGGGCGTGGGTACGGGGGGTGGGGACGGGGGGTGGGGACGGGGGGGTGGGGACGGGGGTGTGGGGATGGGGGAGTGGGAAAGGACGGTGAGTGGGGAGTGGGGACGGGGAACGGGGACGGGGAGTGGGGACGGGGAGTGGGGACGGTGAGTGGGGGCGGTGAGTGGGGGCGGTGAGTGGGGGCGGTTAGTGGGGGCGGTTAGAGGGGGCGGGGAGTGGGGGCGGGGAGTGGGGGCGGGGAGTGGGGAGGGGGGAGTGGGGAGGGGGGAGTGGGAAGGGGGGAGTGGGAAGGGGGGAGTGGGGAAGGGGGGGTGGGGATGGGGGAGTGGGAAAGGGGGGTGGGGATGGGGGAGTGGGGATGGGGGGGTGGGGATGGGGGAGTGGGAAAGGACGGTGAGTGGGGAGTGGGGACGGGGAGTGGGGGCGGGGAGCGGGGGCGGTTAGTGGGGGCGGTTAGTGGGGGCGGGGAGTAAGGGCGGGGAGTGGGGGCGGGGAGTGGGGAGGGGGGAGTGGGGAGGGTGGAGTGGGGAGGGGGGAGTGGGGACGGTGGAGTGGGAAGGGGGAGTGGGGACGGGGGTGGGGATGGGGGAGTGGGGAAGGGGGGGGTGGGGATGGGGGAGTGGGGAAGGGGGGGTGGGAATGGTGGAGTGGGAAAGGACGGTGAGTGGGGAGTGGGGGTGGGGAGTGGGGGCGGGGAGTGGGGGCAGGGAGTGGGGGCGGTGGGTGGGGACGGGGAGTTGTGAGTGGGGAGTGGGGAGTGGGGAAGGCGGGTGGGGAAGGCAGGTGGGGACGGCGGGCGGGGATGGCGAGTGGGGAGTGGGGAGTGGGGAGTGGGGACGGTGAGTGACTACGGGGAGTGGGGTCGGGGATTGGGGATGGGGAGTGGGGACGGTTAGTGGGGGCGGGGAGTGGGGGCGGGGAGTGGGGGCGGGGAGTGGGGACGGGGAGTGGGGACGGGGAGTGGGGACGGGGAGAGGTGACGGGGAGAGGTGACGGGGAGTGGGGACGGGGAGTGGGGACGGGAAGTGGGGACGGGAAGTGGGGACGGTTATTGGGGGTGGGGAGTGGGGACGGGGGGTGGGGACGGGGGGTGCGGGCGGGGTGTGGGGAGTGGAGACATGGCGTGGGGACGGGGCGTGGGGACGGGGGGTGGGGAGGGTGAGTGGGGAGGGTGAGTGGGGAGGGTGAGTGGGGAGGGTGAGTGGGTGCGGTGAGTGGGTGCGGTGAGTGGGGGCGGTGAGTGGGGACGGGGAGAGGGGACGGGGAGAGGGGACGGGGAGAGGGGACGGGGAGAGGGGACGGTGAGTGGGGACGGTGAGTGGGGACGGTGAGTGGGGACGGGGAGTGGGGAAGGGGAGTGGGGACGGGGAGTGGGGAGGGGGAGTGGGGAGGGGGAGTGGGGAGGGGGAGTGGGGAGTGGGGAGGGGGAGAGGGGAGGGGGAGTGGGGGCGGGGAGTGGGGGCGGGGGGTGGGGGCGGCGGGTGGGGACGGTTAGTGGGGACGGTTATTGGGGGCGGGGAGTGGGGGCGGGGAGTGGGGACGGGGGGTGGGGATGGGGGAGTGGGGAAGGGGGGGTGGGGATGGGGGAGTGGGGAAGGGGGGGTGGGAATGGTGGAGTGGGAAAGGACGGTGAGTGGGGAGTGGGGGTGGGGAGTGGGGGCGGGGAGTGGGGGCAGGGAGTGGGGGCGGTGGGTGGGGACGGGGAGTTGTGAGTGGGGAGTGGGGAGTGGGGAAGGCGGGTGGGGAAGGCAGGTGGGGACGGCGGGCGGGGATGGCGAGTGGGGAGTGGGGAGTGGGGAGTGGGGACGGTGAGTGACTACGGGGAGTGGGGTCGGGGATTGGGGATGGGGAGTGGGGACGGTTAGTGGGGGCGGGGAGTGGGGGCGGGGAGTGGGGGCGGGGAGTGGGGACGGGGAGTGGGGACGGGGAGTGGGGACGGGGAGAGGTGACGGGGAGAGGTGACGGGGAGTGGGGACGGGGAGTGGGGACGGGAAGTGGGGACGGGAAGTGGGGACGGTTATTGGGGGTGGGGAGTGGGGACGGGGGGTGGGGACGGGGGGTGGGGAGTGGAGACATGGCGTGGGGACGGGGCGTGGGGACGGGGGGTGGGGAGGGTGAGTGGGGAGGGTGAGTGGGGAGGGTGAGTGGGGAGGGTGAGTGGGTGCGGTGAGTGGGTGCGGTGAGTGGGGGCGGTGAGTGGGGACGGGGAGAGGGGACGGGGAGAGGGGACGGGGAGAGGGGACGGGGAGAGGGGACGGTGAGTGGGGACGGTGAGTGGGGACGGTGAGTGGGGACGGGGAGTGGGGAAGGGGAGTGGGGACGGGGAGTGGGGAGGGGGAGTGGGGAGGGGGAGTGGGGAGGGGGAGTGGGGAGTGGGGAGGGGGAGAGGGGAGGGGGAGTGGGGGCGGGGAGTGGGGGCGGGGGGTGGGGGCGGCGGGTGGGGACGGTTAGTGGGGACGGTTATTGGGGGCGGGGAGTGGGGGCGGGGAGTGGGGACGGTGGGTGGGGATTGGGGAGTGGGGAGTGGGGACGGTGAGTGGTGAGGGGGGAGTGGTGAGGGGGGAGTGGTGAGGGGGGAGTGGGGACGGGGAGTGGGGACGGGGAGTGGGGACGGGGAGTGGGGAGGGGGGAGTGGGGACTGGGGAGCGGGGACTGTGGAGCGGGGACTGGGGAGCGGGGACTGGGGAGTGGGGAGTGGGGACTGGGGAGTGCGGAGTGGGGAGTGGGGACTGGGGAGTGGGGACTGGGGAGTGGGGACTGGGGAGTGGGGACGGGGAGTGGGGACGGAGAGTGGGGACGGAGAGTGGGGACGGAGAGTGGGGATGGTGAGTGACTACAGGGAGTGGGGTCGGGGATTGGGGACGGGGAGTGGGGACGGTTAGTGGGGGCGGGGAGTGGGGGCGGGGAGTGGGGGCGGGGAGTAGGGGCGGGGAGTGGGGACGGGGAGTGGGGACGGGGAGAGGTGACGGGGAGAGGTGACGGGGAGAGGTGACGGGGAGAGGTGACGGGGAGTGGGGACGGGGAGTGGGGACGGGGAGTGGGGACGGGGAGAGGGGACGGGGAGAGGGGACGGGGAGTGGGGATGGGAAGTGGGGACCGTTAGTGGGAACGGTTAGTGGGGGCGGGGAGTGGGGACGGTTATTGGGGGTGGGGAGTGGGGACGGGGGGTGGGGACGGGGGGTGCGGGCGGGGAGTGGGGAGTGGGGACATGGCGTGGGGACGGGGCGTGGGGACGGTGGGTGGGGAGGGTGAGTGGGTGCGGTGAGTGGGTGCGGTGAGTGGGTGCGGTGAGTGGGTGCGGTGAGTGGGTGCGGTGAGTGGTGGCGGTGAGTGGGGACGGGGAGAGGGGACGGGGAGTGGGGACGGTGAGTGGTGAGGGGGGAGTGGGGACGGGGAGTGGGGACGGGGAGTGGGGACGGGGGAGTGGGGAGGGGGGAGTGGGGAGGGGGGAGTGGGGAGGGGGGAGTGGGGAGGGGGATGTGGGGAGGGGGATGTGGGGAGGGGGATGTGGGGAGGGGGATGTGGGGAGGGGGGAGTGGGGACGGGGAGTGGGATGTGGGGAGGGGGGAGTGGGGACGGGGAGGGGGGAGTGGGGAGGGGGGAGTGGGGAGGGGGGAGTGGGGATGGTGAGTGGGGACGGTGAGTGGGGACGGTGGAGTGGGGACGGTGGAGTGGGGACGGTGGAGTGGGGAGGGGGGAGTGGGGACGGTGGAGTGTGGACGGGGGAGTGGGGACGGGGGCGTGGGTACGGGGGGTGGGGACGGGGGGTGGGGACGGGGGGGTGGGGACGGGGGGGTGGGGATGGGGGAGTGGGAAAGGACGGTGAGTGGGGAGTGGGGACGGGGAACGGGGACGGGGAGTGGGGACGGGGAGTGGGGACGGGGAGTGGGGACGGTGAGTGGGGGCGGTGAGTGGGGGCGGTGAGTGGGGGCGGTTAGTGGGGGCGGTTAGTGGGGGCGGGGAGTGGGGGCGGGGAGTGGGGGCGGGGAGTGGGGAGGGGGGAGGGGGGAGTGGGGACGGTGGAGTGGGGACGGTGGAGTGGGGACGGTGGAGTGGGGACGGTGGAGTGGGAAGGGGGGAGTGGGAAGGGGGGAGTGGGAAGGGGGGAGTGGGGAAGGGGGGTGGGGATGGGGGAGTGGGAAAGGGGGGGTGGGGATGGGGGAGTGGGGAAGGGGGGGTGGGGATGGGGGAGTGGGAAAGGACGGTGAGTGCGGAGTGGGGACGGGGAGTGTGGGCGGGGAGCGGGGGCGGTTAGTGGGGGCGGTTAGTGGGGGCGGGGAGTGGGGGCGGGGAGTGGGGGCGGGGAGTGGGGAGGGGGGAGTGGGGAGGGGGGAGTGGGGAGGGGGGAGTGGGGACGGTGGAGTGGGAAGGGGGAGTGGGGACGGGGGGTGGGGATTTGGGAGTGGGGAAGGGGGGGTGGGGATGGGGGAGTGGGGAAGGGGGGGTGGGGATGGGGGAGTGGGAAAGGACGGTGAGTGGGGAGTGGGGGTGGGGAGTGGGGGCGGGGAGTGGGGGCGGGGAGTGGGGGCGGTGGGTGGGGACGGGGAGTTGTGAGTGGGGAGTGGGGAGTGGGGAAGGCGGGTGGGGAAGGCGGGTGGGGACGGCGGGCGGGGATGGCGAGTGGGGAGTGGGGAGTGGGGAGTGGGGACGGTGAGTGGGGATGGGGGGTGTGGACGGGAGGTGGGGACGGGGAGTGGGGACTGGGGAGTGGGGACTGGGGATTGGGGACTGGGGAGTGGGGACTGGGGAGTGGGGACGGCGGGTGGGGACGGCGGGTGGGGACGGCGGGTGGGGACGGCGGGTGGGGACGGGGGGTGCGGACGGGGGGTGGGGACGGGGAGTGGGGACGGGGAGTGGGGACGGGGAGTGGGGACGGGGAGTGGCGACGGAGAGTGGGGACGGTGAGTGGGGATGGTGAGTGGCTACGGGGAGTGGGGTCGGGGAGTGGGGACCGGGAGA
>NW_027141970.1:0-72636 GCF_036365525.1 Heterodontus francisci
TCCACCATCTTTACAGGTAGTGTGTTCCAGATTCCAGCCACCATCCGCGTGAAATATTTTTTCCCTCAAATCTCCTCGAAACCACTTGCCCCTTACCTTAAATCAATGCCCCTCGGTTATTGACACCTCTGCTAAGGGAACAGTTTCTTCTTCTCTGCCCTATCTATGGGCCTCATAATTTTTCCTAATTTCTGTCTCCCTCCCTTTTTGAATAAAGGAGTTACATTGGCATAAAAGGAGTTACATACAGAGAGAAGTAACTCAGTACAGCTTAGAATCCCTCTCTGTTGAAAAGTTGAGTAATGTAGCTGGACAGTTAGGGATTACTCTCCGCCCAAAAGCCTGGAAACCCAAAATTCTAAGACCTGTGGCCAATCATTTTTCACTTGAAGCTGAAGACTCAAGCAGAGTTAGAATCACTAACAGATAGAGTAATGTTAGCTAAGGTAAAACTAGAACAGAAGAGACAAGAATTAGAAATCCAGGGAGATCGAGAAAGAACAGAGTGAGTGTCAAGAAAGGGAAAAAGTAAGAGTGTTCCAGAAGGAGAAGGAGGAAAGGGAGTTAAGATGGCTCAAACAACTAGAGGAAGACCCAGTACACCCAGTGAAGGCACAGCTAGTGAGGGAGCTGCCCATAGCTCAGGACCATGTGCTGAGCTCTTACAGTTATCCCAGTTCATTCTAAAGTTCAATGAGGAGCATGTGGCAGAATTTTTTGTCACTTTTGAAAAACTTGCAAAGCAGCTGAAATGGCCGGCAGAGAACTGGACACTGTTTTTATAAAGCAAAGTAACAGGAAAAGCTCATGAGGTGTATTCACTGTTGCCAGATGAAAGTTCATCAGATTCTGAGATGACTAAAAACGCTATCCAGGGTGCATATGAGATAGTATCAGAAGCGTACCACCAAAAATTCGGAACACTACGAAAGTAGCCTGAGCGAACTTACCTCCAGTTTGAATGAGTTAAGCGGCTTCAGAACATAGGAGCAGGAGTAGGCCATTCAGCCCATCTAGTCTGCCCCGCCATTTTATACGATTATGGGTTATCTTCTATTTCAATTCCTTTTTCCCACACTATCCCCATATCCCTTTATGTCATTTGTATTTATAAATCTGTCAATCTCTGCTTCAAACATACTGAATGACTGAGCTTCCACAGCCCTCTGGGGTAGAGAATTCCAAAGATTCACAACCCCCTAAGTAAAGAAATTTCGCCTCATCTCTGTCCTAAGTGACTTGCTCCTTATTTTAAAATTGTCTCTGCTGGTTCTAGACTCCCCAACCAGGGGAGACATCTTAGCTGCATCAACCCGTCTATCCATTTAATTCTGTTGTGGGTTTCAATGAGATCACATCTCATTCTTCGAAATTCTGGAGAATCCAGGCCCAGTTTTCCTAATCTCTTCATAGGACAGTCCTGCCATCCCAGGAACAAGTCTAGTGAATCTTCGTTGCACTCCCCCTATGGCAATAATATACTTCCTAAAGTAAGGGGAGTAAAGCTGCACACAGTATTCCAGGTGTGTTCTCACAAGGTTCCATACAATTGAAGCAAGACTTCACTACTCCTGTACTCAAATTCTCTTGTGATAAAGGCTAACATACCATTAGCCTTCTTAAGTGCTTGCTGTCCCTGCATGTCAGCCTTCAGTGACTTATTGACAAGGACGCCCAGATCCCTTTGTACATCTACACTTTCTAATTTCTTACCATTCAAGAAATACCCTGCACATCCATTCCACCTTCCAAAGTGGATAACCTCATATTTTCCACATTATATTACATCTGCCACATTCTTGCCCTCCCACGAAGTCTGTCCAAATTCCCTTGAAGCCGCTTTGCACCTTCCTCACAACACATACATTCCCACATCTTTTTGTATCATCTGCAAACTTGGGAATATTACTCTGGTCTCCACATCTAAATCAATGATACATATTGTGAACAGATGGGGCCCAAGTACTTACCCAAATGTTTCCTTTTTACTTACCCCACTGGTCACAGCCTGCCAAAGCGAGAATAACCCATTTATTCCTACTCTCCGTTTTATGCTTGTTAACCAATCCTTAATCCATGCCAGTATATTACGTCCGATCCCATGTGCTTTAATTTTACTAACCAACCTCTTGTGGGGGACCTTATCAAAAATTCATCAGAAAATCCAAATATACTACATCCACCGACTCCACTTTATCAATTCTGTTACTAATATCCTCAAAAAACTCCAACAGGTTCATCAAACATGATTTCCCATTCATAAATCCATGTTGTCTATGCACAATCAGATCATTATTATCCAATTATCCATTTATCTCATCCTTTATGATAGAATCTACCATTTTCTCTCTCCCGCCCTTCTTAAATCGTGGGGTGACATTTGCGACCTTCCAATATGCTGGAACCGTTCCAGAAGGTGATCACCCATGCACCCACTGTCTCCATAGCTACCTCTGTCAACACTCTGGAATTTAGAATATCAGGTCCTGGGGACTTATCAACCTTCAACCCCATTAATTTCTCCAACACAAACTTCTTACTAATATTAATTTCCTTCACTTCCTCATTCCCCCAATCCCTTGGATCTCTAATTCTGGGATATTTCTTGTATCTTTCTCAGTGAAGACAGACACAAAGTGATCATTTAGCTTCTCTGCGATTTCTCGATTCCCCATTATAAATTGCCCTGACTCTGCCTGCAATGGACACATACACGTCTTACCCAAACGTTTCCATTTTACGTACCTATAGAAGATTTTACAGTCCGCTTTTATGTTTGCCTCTGACTAGTAGATACGGAAAATCAGGATACAGCCCACATATGTAAACCTCAGAGCTGTGATCCTTCTCGAGGAGTTCAAAAGCTCGCTCCCGCTCCCGCTCCCATTAAAACCCACACAGAGGAAAAAAAGGTTCAAAGAGCCAGGAAGGTTGCAATTCTGGATGATGATTTTTTTCCATGTACACAAGGCCTTAACCCCAAAGGGAATGAATTCCCGAGTCACCCCAAAGACCCGGGAATAAAAGGTGGGAGGGTGATAAGAGCCTGAGCAGCCACGGGCAAGGAGGAAAATCTGGACACCCAGGGGTCCACGCTCAGGCCAAATAGGGCGGTACTGAGAGCAGGAGTAATGGCCAATGATCTGTGTGTTTCCACTGCAGCAAGGCAGGTCACCATCGAGTTGAATGTTCTAAGTGATGGGGAAAACCTGTAGGATTACTCAGGGTACACCAGATCAGTGCAGGAAAACGGGCGCTGATGGAATTCACAGCAGGTCAGGCTGTGCCTTTAACTGCAACATTCAGACTGCAACATTACCCGACCACAGAGATTGGGGGAAAACTTAACAAAATCCTTGAGCGTTACTAGGATTTTGAATCCCAGGGAAAAGTGACCCTATACCCCTTTAGTGAGGTAAGCAAGCCCTGGTCATACTCAATGATAAAGGGGCCACCCAACCCCTTCTGATGGGAATAGGCATGACCTTTCTCCGAGAGTGCAGTGAATGCTAGAGTGTTAGAGAATGGTATTGGAAGGCAGTATATGTCCATACCTTTATATTGGGTGCACTTGGGGTGCGACCTATTTTCAGGACCAGTGGCCATGGGGACCTGCTCCTGGGTATTGATCTGGCAGGGAAAAGGTGGCAGCTTCCGCAAAGGTTCTGGAGAGACCACAAGAGATCAGCGACACAGAGCAGTTACAGGGGAAGGTCCCCGGCATTCTCCCTGATTCTCTGGTGACTCGGTCCATGGCTAAACAATCCCCATCAGAGGTGGCTGAACTGACACTGGAGACGGATGACCCTACTGTCTGGTTGTCTGAAACCTTCTTTGGGAAGGTAGAGAACGCAAAGGATGCGTTAACTAGATCTTCCTTAGTTGAGGCTCAACAACTCGACCCCGTGTTAAAATATATCACAGACTGTCCAAATCATAACTGAAGCAGAGGGAGTTGCAGAGTGCTACTATTTAAAGAATGAGGTGCTGGTGAGGAATTGGAGACCTCCTCACAGACCTGCGGATGAAGATTGGACAGTGCTTCACCAGATAATGGTGCTTCTGTGGTCCCTTAAAGAAATATCAATGGCCCACGAACTTCAAATGGCTGGACATGTTGATGGATGAAAATTTAAAGCCCACATAAGACAGCATTTTGACTGACCACAACTGCACAAAGATGTGGAGGAGTTCTGTAAAACTGGTCACACCTGCCACCTTGTGGGGAAGCTCCAACCTGCAATAAAACCTTCACCCGAATTCCCATACCAGATTTTGCAGAACCCTTCAGCAGAATGCTGGTGGATTGTGTGGGACACCTGCTGAAAACAAAACGGGATTATCAGTATCTTCTCACCATTACGAATGTGGTGACCCGATCCCCAGAAGCCATTCCCCCGAAGAACTATCTCTGCCAAGGTAGTGGTGGAGGGGCGAACCCGTTTTGGGCTGCCTGCTGAGATTGAGATGGATCAGAGCACACATTTTACGTCCAGTATTTTTGAAAAGGTCATGGGTATTCTAGACATAACCCAGCTAATGTCTACCACCCACTGTCACAAGGAGCTTTGGAGCAGTACCACCAGACCCTAAAGACAATGATCAGGCCATACTGCTATGAGTAACCCCATGACTGGGACAAAGGGATGGCATTTCACATGTTGGTTACCAGGAACGTATCCACTGAGTCCACTGGCTTTAGTCTCTTTGAATTAGTTTATGGACACGAGGTGAGAGGTCCTCTTAAGCTAATCAAGGAGAAGTTTTTGGGACACAGGGTTGAGTCTTCCATGTTAGACTACATTGCCATGCTCCGGGAGTGGCTCATGGCAGCCTGTGCAATTTCTCAAGAACACCTAAAGATCTCCTACTCAGTTATGAAAAGGTAAGCAGGCAAAAATGCCAAGGCCAAAACATTTCAGGACAGAGACCATGTATTGTTACTATTCCCAATGCAGGGTGAATCCCTGAAATCCCGGTTCAGTGGTCCATATCGAGTGGCAAAAGGAACAGCGGGTCAATTATTTAATTGGCACCCAGACCAAAGGAAAAAAGCAAAGGCAGTGGAGGGAACAGACAATTACAGATCTGTCAGACTGTCAGGAGAGAAGGATTGAAAAGGACAGTGAGGACAGGTTAGAGGAGGGCCAGGAGGATTCCCAACTGGAATCCCCTACTCTCCGATTTACCAACCCTGAAATGTTAGATAAATTAGACCCCACACTCTCCTTCTTAAATGCAGGTCAATGAGGCAACCTAAAAAGTCAGCTAACAGCATTTACAGAAATATGCAATGACAAAGGAAAGTTCCCAAACAGGCAAGCCAATAGTGAGGGAGATGTTTCACCGAGTAGAGGTGCCGGAGGAGAGTGCAGTGAAAGATGGACAGCCACCTGCGAGCCATAAAATCCCAGAGGACATGGTGCCGGTTAGAAAAATGTTGCTCCCCATAGTCGAGGGAAAAGGGAAGGGAAAATACCCTAAAGTAAACAACACTTGTGTACCTCACCAGAAAGCTAAAAGTAAGGTCAGTGTTGATCTACCCACTGAAGAACACAATGATCAGGTCCCAAACACAAAGCTAATCAAACCCAACAATTGCAAAGTCAAACTCAGCAAGAACAAATGCCCAGAGGACATCCCAGACACCTCACAGGGTCTAAAAAGACAATTTATTACACACTGTCGGTTTAGGGAGAAAGATTATCAAGGAGAAGGAACCTGAATGGTTAAAGATTCATTGCAGGAGAGAAAAAAAACAATATAATCGCTGATGCAATGTCCAGGGTCGAACCCGACACATAAACATCCCAGACAAAACACCAAAACATTAAATCAGTACAACTGTAACAGACAATGTCAGCTGCAGTAATTCGAAGATTAATATGTCAGTTTGGGAAGTGATTATTGAGAATGAATGTGTGCTTTCTTTTTTTTATTCCCACAATTCTGCAATGAAATGTTCTTGTTATCACATTTTTTCCCCCTGTGCTGTGGCGGTGTCAAGATAACACAATATGCCAAATTATGAAATTTAATTCATCGTTTGGAAACTTACAGTAAACGTTTAATAGAAAAAAATCTTGCAGCTATCCTTCAAAAAAACTGGCAGCCAAGATGGCCACCGCAATTGGCATCTGAAACACCTTTTCACATTCTAAATCCTACAACAGGAGACACATGTCTGATGAGCCTGGACCCAAATCATTGGCTTGCTCCAGTGATTGAATTACCCAAGATTACATTCATTAACACGGCATACAATGTCATCCTGACACATTGACTTTGAAAGAGCAAACTCCTCCAAGAGTAAATACTGGTATCCTGAGCCCTGGACAGATAGAAGTTTCAAACCTTGAATCTCATTGTAAGGGTTCAGCGAATACACTGAGGCAGTCAGGAGACTGTCTATCTCTGTGAAAGCTGAGAGTTTCCCCTGTACAAAAACAGACAAGTCAGTGATTCAAAATGTGCTGAAGCAGAAGGGCTGTGTTCCCCCCACACCCCTCCCTCTCTCTCGTCTCTCTCTCCAGATAACATCACAAATTTGAAAACCACATGTGACTGTGGGCCCTCCAAGCCTACAGATTGCTACAGACAGAGTAACCAGGGGAAGAAAGCCACCTGCAAGTCTGCCTCAAAGAAATCCCTGAGCTATGTGGACCATGTGACAAACTGCACTTTGACCAGAAAAAGACTTCAAGGTGGCAACTTCAGCAGGAGAACACGGAATAGTCAAACCTCACAGAATGAGTTTTTTTTTTAAATAGTTCTTCTGGACTCCAATCCAACCACAAATTTACTTCTCACTCTGTAATCTACTTCTGTGTGATTCTCGTCTGAGTGAGTGCATAAATGTGTTCTATTTATTTTAATGATTGTATTTAGATCGGGTTTGTATTGTTAAGTATAATAAACTCACCTCTTTCATGTTTAAACTCAAGAGAACCATTCTAATCGGTCCCTCCACCATCACACCAAAGGTAAAATGTAAAACACTCACTCAGACGTTCAGCATATTCACTGTTTATAAAGGACAAACACTGTTGTGGTCAAATAAAGCCGAGCGACTTTGACCCTTCCTCACCTGGCCATAACAATAGGCAGGGTTGGGGATGGAGCGAATATGGGGATGAACTCAGCTCAGCATTAAATAGATAGCAGAGGTTGTAAACTTCCTGGTTCAGCCTCAGACAACGGCCAGTGAGGGGATGCAGATCATGGACCGGGAATGGAGTTTGTGACAGAAACTGAAGATAATGGTTTCAGTCTTCTCACGATTTAAATGACAAGAACACTAAATCAGTGAAATATGGTTTATGAATCTTATAGTTGGATACAGAGACTTACCAGGGACACCAACAGTAGCGAGGATGGGATAGTAAATAAATTGAATCATCTTCAGAGCATAATAGAGCCGGTATTCTAATGGTATCCAATAATAATCGGCAGTAACCAGGCCAAACCAATCGGATAAACTCCTGTCCATTGTTGTAACATTCCAATCTATTGTTCTCAGATTCTGACACATTGTTGTAACATTCCAATCTATTATTCAGATTATGATCTATCCTCTCCCTCTCACTGCAGCCGCTGATCCCTGTTAGTGCTGGGGTTGATGCTCCCGCTGACACTATAGGATAACACATTGAAAGGAGTCCTTCTTAATAGAAGAGGGAAACCCCCCAGTGACACCATTAAGGTCCATGGAGACTGACATTAATTACAGTCACTGAACAAACAGGTTCAGTTAACATGATTTAAATGACAAGAACACTAAATCAGTGAAATATGGTTTATGAATCTAATAGTTGGATACAGAGACTTACGAGGGACACCAATAATAGCGAGGATTGGATAGTAAATAAATTGAATCATCCTCAGAGCATAAAAGATCCGCCATTCTAATGGTATCCAAAAATAATCGGCAGTAACCAGGCCAAACCAATCGGATAAACTGGATGGGATGTATGATAGTTACTGAGGGAAGGAATGGTGCAAATAACAGAGGCATTGGACAGAATCTTTCAATCCTCCTTGGATATGGGATTGATGCCAGAGGACTGCAGGGTTGTAAATGTTACACTGTTTAAAAAAGTAGAGGTTGGATAAACCCTGTAACTATCAGTCTAACGTTGGTGGTTGGAAACTTCTAGATGTCATAACCCAGCACAAAAATATATCTTGCTTGCAAAAACATGGGTTAATCAATGACAAGTAGCATGGATAGGTTAATGGAAACTCATTCCTGATAATCTTGATCGAGTTCGTTCAGGACGTAACTGTGAGTGTAAATGAGGATAGCGTATTTCATGTAATATACTCGTAGAAAGTTTAAGACAGAGAAAGAGGCCGCTTGGCCCATTGTGTCTGCACCGGCCGAAAAATGATCCACCTATTCTAATCCCACCTTCCAGCATTTGATCCATAGCCCTGAAGATTATGGCACTTGAGGTGAACATCCAGACTCCTTTTGAATGAGTGGAGGGATTCTGCCTCAACTATCCTTACAGGCAGTAAGTTCTAGACCCTCACTAAAAACAGGGGACCCAGGACTGCACCCTGTGGAATGCCAAAGGAAGCAGTCCTCCAGTCACTAAAATAACCGTCAACAATTACAGTTTCATAAAAACAAGAAATGCTGGAAATACTCAGCAGGTCTGGCAGCATCTGTGGAGAGAGAAGCAGAGTTAGCGTTACAGGTCAGTGACCCTTCTTCACTGACCTGAAACATTATCTCTGCTTCTCCCTCCACATATGCTGCCAGACCTGCTGAGTATTTCCAGCATTTCTTGTTTTTACTTCAGATTTCCAGCATCTGCAGTATTTTGCTTTTATTATAACAATTACCCTTTGTTTCCTGTCACTGAGCCAATTCTGCATTTTTGGACGAACAAGTTTCTCCTCAATTCCCCGATAGTCCTTCTACCAAGCACTTTAAGTCACTGCCCCCTATTCACTGATCCCTCTGCTAAGGTGAATAGACGCTTCACCTCCACTCTATCCAGGCCCCACGAAATTATGTCCATTTCAATCTGGTCTCCCTTCAGCCTTCTCTGTTCCAAGTAGAACAACCCCAGCCTATCTAATCTTTCTTCATAGCTGCATTTTTCCAGTCCAGGCAACATCCTCGTAAATCTCCTCTGTACCCTCTTTAGTGAAAGTACGTCCTTTGTGTAATGAGGTGACCAGAACTGCACACAGTACTCAGGTTGTGACCTAACCAATGATTTATCTACTTCCAGCATAACCTTCCTGCTCTTGTATTCTATACCTCAGCTAATAAAGGAAAGGAGTCCATGTGCCTTCTTAACCACCTTATCGACCTGACCTGCTACCTTCAGGGATCAGTGGACATTGACTCCAAGGTCCCTCACTTCCTCTACATTTCTCAGTATTTTCCTATTAATCGTCTATCCCTTTGCCTTGTTTGACCTCCTCAATTGCATCACCTTAGACTTATCCAGGTTGAATTCCATTTGTCACTTTTCTGCCATCAATATCTTCCTGCAGCCTACAGCTATCCTCCTCGCTATCGACCGCACGACCAATCTGTGTACCATCTGCACAAATCTTGATCATGCCCCCTACATTTACGTTCAAATCGTTAGTATATACTGCACAAAAGCAGGAAGTCCAGTGCTGAGCCCTGTGGAACGTCACTGGAAACAGGCCTCAAGTCAGTGAAACACCCGTCAACAATCACCCTTTGTTTCCTGTCACCGAGACAATTTTGCATCCAGCTTGTTGAATTTCCCTGGGTTCCATGGGATTTTATCTTTTTAACTAGTACGCCACATGGGACCTTGACAAAAGCCTTGTCAAAATCCATGTGGACCATATCAACTGCACTACCCTCATCTATCATCCTTGCTACTTCTTCGAAAAATTCTGTCAACTTGGTCAAACAATATCTTCCCTTATCAAATCCATGCTCAATATCCGTGATTAACCTGTGCCTTTCCAAGTGACACTTTATCCTGTCTTTCAGAATAGATTCCAATAATGTGCCCACTACTGAGGTTAGACTGACTGGCCTGCAATTATTCGGTCTATCCCTTGCTCCCTTTGTAAAGAGGTACAATGTTAACAGTTCACCAATCCTCTGGCACTACACCCGTATCCAGTGCGGACTGGAAAATGATGGTCAGACCCTCTGCCATTTCCTCTCTCACCTCTTTTGACAGCCTGGAATACATTTCACCTGGCCCTGGTGATTTATCAACTTTCAAGGATGCTAATGCCATTAATACTTCCTCTCTCCCTATGTATATCAGATCCAATAATTCACACTCCTCCTCCTTAACCACAATATCTGCATCGTGCCCCCCTTTTGTTAAGACAGATCCAAAGTATTCATTAAGGACCATACCAACATGTTCCGCTCCGACTCGTGTATATCCATTTATTTATATAGACTTTCAAAAGGCCTGTAAACAAATAACATTTCATAGACTTGTTATGAAAAATAGAACACATGGATTAATGTGACAGTGATGGTGTGGATATGACAGTGACTCAGGGACAGAAAGCAGAGAGAAGTGGTGAAAAGTCATTGTTCAGACTGGAGGTGGAGGGGAGTATACAGTACTGTTTCTCAGGGTTTGATTCACTCCGCGTGATATCAAGATATGACAGAAGGCACTGGATACTGCAATGGCTATGAGCCCTGACAATATTCCGGAAATAGTACTGAAGACCTGTGCTCCAGAACTTGCTGCACCCCTAGCTAAGCAGTTCCAGTACAGCTACAACACTGGCATCAACCCGGCAATGTGGAAAGTTTCCCAGGTATGTCCTGTAGACAAAAAGCAGGACAAGTCCAACCCGGCCAATTACTGCCCCATCAGCCTACTATCAATCATCATTAAAGTGATGTAAGGTGTCATCAGCAGAGCTACCAAACAGCACTTGCTTAGCAATAACCTGCTCAGTGACGCTCAGTTTAGGTTCTGCTACAGCCACTCAGCTCCTGATCTCATTACCTCATTATCTCAAACCCTCCGCTGGCTGGTGTCATACCTAGTGCAAAGGAAGATGGTTGTGGTTGTTGGAGGTCAATCATCTGAGCTCCAGGACATCACTGCAGGAGTTCCTCAGGGTAGTGTCCTAGGCCCAACCATCTTCAGCTGCTTCATCAATGATCTTCCTTCAATAATAAGGTCAGAAGTTGGGATGTTCGCTGATGATTGCACAATGTTCTGCACCATTCGTGACTCCTCAGATACTGAAGCAGTCCGTGCAGAAATGCAGCAAGACCTGGACAATATCCAGGCTTGGGCTGATAAGTGGCAAGTAACATTCGTGCCACACAAGTGCCAGATAATGACCATCTCCAACAAGAGAGAATCTAACCATCTCCCCTTGATATTCAATGGCATACCATCGCTGTATCCCTCACTATCAACATTCTGGGGGCTGCCATTGAACAGAAACTGAACTGGAGTAGCCATATAAATACCGTGGCTACAAGAGCAGGTCAGAGGCGAGGAATCCTGAGGCGAGTAACTCACCTCCTGACTCCCCAAAGCCTGTCCACCATCTACAAGGCACAAGTCAGGAGTGTGATGTCAGGAGTACTCTCCACTTGCCTGGATGGGTACAGCTCCAACAACACTCAAGAAGCTCGACACCATTCAGGAAAAAGCAGCCCTCTTGATTGCCACCCCATCTACAAACATTCACTCCCTCCACCACAGCCGCACAGTGGCAGCAGCATGTACCATCTGCTAGATGCACTGCAGCAATGCACCAAGGCCCCTTTGACAGCACCTTCCAAACCCACGACCTCTACCAACTAGAAGGACAAGGGCAGAAAATACATAAGAAAATCACCACCTTCAAGTTCCCTTTCAAGTCACACACCGTCCTGACTTGGAACTATATCGCCGTTCCTACACTGTCGCTGGGTCAAAATCCCTTCCTAACAGCACTGTGGGTCTACCTACTCCAAATGGACTGCAGCGGTTGAAGAAGGCAGCTCACCATCACCTTCTCAAGGGCAACAAGTGCAATAAATGCTGGCCAAGCCAGTGCCGCCCAAATCCCATGAATGAATATAAAAAAGAGCCAGGGTGTGGGACTAACTGGTAGATCTTCAAAAGGGCCAGCACTGAAATGTTGGACCAAATGGCCTTCTTCAGTGCAATGCTATTCTATGTTTCCATGATTGTTCTTGCCTCTACTTTCCTAATATTCATATCCTTTAAACAGGCGTTTGATAAAGTACCACATAACAGCCATGTTACCAAGTTAGAAACACATGGGATTAAAGGACCAATGACAGCAGTGACTCAGTTTGTAGCTCTTCCCTTTTCAGTCACAAGCTTCTAGGATCAAGTGTCATTTGATCGCAAGAAATAGGTAACAGGACTTAATCGCAAGATTCAAGGCTGACACTGCAGTGACATTACTGTGGGGGTATTGCACTGTCAGATGTGCTGTCTATCGAATTAAACATTAAACAAACATCTGCCCTCTCAGGTGGATGTTAAAGCTCTGATCATTATCACATTGCTGCTTGTGGGAGCTTGCTGTGCGGAAATCTTCTGCCATCTTTCCTACATTACAATAGTGACTAGGGTTTAATAAGTACTCATTGATTGTAAATCGCTTTGGGACATGCAGTGATCATGAAGGCGCTACATAAATGGAAGTTTTTTTAAAAATTTACAATGACAGCATGCAGGAAATTAGCTAAGTGACAGAAAGCAGAGAGTGGTGGAGAATGGTTGTTGTTCAGTCTGGAGGGAAGTATACAGTGGGGTTCCCCAGGTTCACTGTTGGGATTACTGTTGCTGTATGTTAATGCAATGGGCTTGTGTACAGAGGGGATAATGTCAAAGTTTTCAGAGGGCAGGAAACTCAGAAATGTTAATAAACAGTGAGAAGGATAGTAACAGACTTCAGGAGGACAGAGACTGACTGGTGAAATGGGCAGGAACATGGCAGATGTAATTTAACACAGTGAAGTGTGAAGTGAGACATTTGGGTAGGAAGTATGTGGAGAAACAATATAAACTCAATGGTACCATTATAAAGTGGGTGCAGGATTGGGGAGACCTGGGCTGTACACACACAGATCTTTGAAGGTAACATGTAGTGTCCTTGGTGTGTGAGCGAGAGGCACAGAGTAAAAAAAACTCAGGAGGAAATGCTGATCTTTATACATCATTGGTTAGATCCCAGCTGGAGAACTGTGTCCAATTCTAATCACCACACTTTGGTAATGATGTCATGGACTTAGTGAAGATACTGAGGTGATTTTCTGGAATGGTACCAGGGATCTGGGTACCAGTTACGTGGAGAGATTGGAAAAGCTGGGGTTGCAATGAAGGGTAAGAGGAGATTTAAGAGAATTCAAAATCATGAAGGGTTTTGATGGGATAATTAATGTGAAACGGTTTCCAGTGTCAGAAAGTTCAGTATTAAGAAGACACAGATTGAAAAAGAACCAGAGATGAAATGAAAAGAATTTTCTGACACAGCGAGTTGTTGGGAGCTGGCATTCACTGCCTGAAAAGATGGTGGAAGAATATTCAATAATATATTTCAAAAGGAAATTTAACAAATACTTGAAAAGGAGAAAAAACGCAGGAGTCTGGGGAAAGAGGAGGGGAGAGGAACTAATTAGATAGTTTTAGTTTAGTTTAGAGATACAGCACTGAAACAGGCCCTTTGGCCCACCGTGTCTGTGCCGACCATCAACCACCCATTTATACTAATCCTACACTAATTCCATATCCCTACCACATCCCCACCTATCCCTATATTTCCCAACCACCTACCTTTACTAGTGGCAATTTATAATGGTCAATTAACCTATCAACCTTCCAAGTCTTTGGCATGTGGGTGGAAATCGGAGCACCCGGAATAAACCCACGCAGACACAGGGAGAATTTGCAAACTCCACGCAGGCAGTAACCCGGGTGGCTGGAGCTGTGAGGCTGCAGTGCTAACCACTGCACCACTGTCCTGCCCCTGCGCCACTGTGCCGATTAATACCAGCTGGAGTGGTACTGAGTCTCACTCACACACCAGGAAAGAGCCAATTCAAACCAGACCTCTATTAATAGCAGCTGAAGTGGAACGGAGTCCCACTCAAGCACCAGGAAAGAGACAGTTCATTCCAGGCCACTATTAATACCAGCTGGAGTGGTACTGAGTCCCACTTACACAGCAGGAAAGAGACAATTCAATCTAGGCCTCTATTAATACTATTTAGATATCTCTTTCAAAGAAACAGTACTGACACAATGGGCCGACAGACCTCCTTCTGATTGTATGAGCAATAAACAGAGAGTGAAGAGAGAGAGAGAGAGAGGGGGAAAGTGTGAATGACGGAAAGGGAAATAGCAAGAACGAGAAAATCGGGTTTGCATCGCTTTGTCGGCAGAGGGATTATGATCCGCATGTGTCCACTCCTGTTGAGGCAGGTGACACATAAAGCTCCTGTTATGTCCTCATTTCCATGAAAAATTCGTGTCGCCCATGGTGACCCGCGCTGCTGTTTTCCTGCACATTTAACAGGAGCCTAACTGTGTGTGAGGCTGGCTCGTCTTTCAGCCAGCATCAGCTCTTAAAGACAGTCTGTCCCTCTTGAAGGGAAGCTGCACTGAATCACAGAAGGCTGCTGCTGCTGACTGTGAATGCTGCAATTGGAGACAAGGTAAATGGAACACTAGGGCAGGGAGAGGGCTCTGCGGCTCACGAATGCGGTGCTGAAGGCCTTAGTCATGGAGGGTAACAGGAGAAGAGAGCCCATGTTTCTGTAGGGTGGTGTGGAGACCCTCAAGATACACCCTCCGAAGAGAATGGGAGCAAGTGGCCACGGAGGTGAATGCAAGAAGTCTGGCCCCGACGACCTGGCAGCAGAGTCAGAAGAAGTTTATTGAGCTCACACGGGTGGTAAATGTCAGTGACTTCATCACCACATGGCATCTCCTACCCTCAACACCACCAACCTCTCACACTGCTCAATATAACACACCCCTATCACTCACCCATCAGCAGTCCCTAACACTCAGGACTCACACCTATCATGAACATACTCCACCTTACCCACACACACCTTCCACTGATACCAGCCTCACACCCATCTCTCACTGCCTTCACATATCTCCAGCTATTCAGCTATGGTAGGCACAGCACCCAAACAGTGCAACACAGTCACTGACATTCTGCCCTCTCTCTTACAGGACAAGGTGGCCCATAATCACAGGGAGCAGCAGTGAACAGGCGGGGACCAGGCATACCTTAATCCCCTGAGCCTGAGGGAGGAGATGGTTCTCCACATCATGGGACCGGCTGTGACAGAGCCCGTAGCATCCTGCATCACCGAAAGCATTCAGGATGATGCTATGTTCCTGCCTTATGTCCCTTCTTAACTCCCACCTCCCTCTCATCCTGCTGTCTGGGATGATGTCCAAGCTGCAGATGGCGGGACCGTGGACCTCCTGCTTTCCATCCCACCCCCAATCCCTGACCGAACCCTCCCTTTCTGATTTTATACTTTCCGATAATAACCCAAAACTGCCAGTTTCCCAGTCACAGCAGATCCAGGAGACAGAGAGAGAGCAGCAACACAGCACTGATTGTGAAGCCCCATCACTTGGTCTGATGCTCACAGTCACCAGATCAAATACTTGCATTGTGTCAACCTTAGAGTTTGGTATAGAGACACAATCTGCACGGGTTGAGTCACCGAGCACGAGTGAGCTGCAGCCAGGCCAGGGGGAAAGGATAGTTCATGTGTCAGATCACCGGAGGGCGAGGTCACAAACGAGTTATAATACACAGGACTCAGATGTGAACATTGCTGGAACAGCATACAGGAGAATGCTGATGGACATGTACACTGAGATACTTGGTCCATTGACAGGCCTGTCAGACAGTCTGTTGTCACTGTCAAGGAACACGGAGGAGTCCAGCTCCAACATGGCACAGGGCATTTCACAGAGCTTGAAGCCCATTCTTTCCCCTGTGGAAGTGGTCACTAACTCCATGACAGCACTAGTGGACCCAGCCGTGATACAGTGTCTGATACCATTGTCTCAGCTTCCACTGCAGCACAGACGGCAGACACCCAAAGTCTCAGTGCTGCAGTGGAAGCTCAGATTGAGGACATGAGATCCATGTTTGCTGCCAGGCAGGATCAGACAGCTGTTATCATGGCTGTAGATCTCAGTGTTCAAAGGGGTTTGCAGGCTCTCACAGCAGTCCAGCAATCTGTGATCCAGTAGATTACCAGGATTGCTGAGGTGTCGCCCCTTGGCAGTGACAGTGTCTCTGTGGAGCATGAACTTGCTGTCCTCTCTCAGGATGACAGTATTTGTCCTCCATTCACTGCCACTCCACTAGTGTCCTTGCTGTTCCCCATCAGCCAGCCCAGGCTGCTGCTGCCCATGTCGAGGTGGTGCAATCCGACTACGAACCCGCAAAGCCCTGTGCTGCTCAAGGACGTCCTGCAAGGCCATCTGCAGTCTCCCCAGTGAAAGTCAGCAGCCTTCCACCAGCCATGCTGCAGTCACTGGGGAAACACTGTGTAGGAGCACTAGCCAAGTCGAGGGAAGCCACAAGACAGGCACTAAGGGAATACACAAGGGTGAATAGTTCAGTTTTGTTTGTATAATTGGATGTGCTGTTAGATAAAGATGTTAATGAAAAGGTTTTTGTTGGTGTTTTTCATTGCAGGATGGTGACCAAGGGGACATTGTGATGGGGCGTCTCAGATGGGTGTAATGGGGGAGAATGGGGGATCCATGGTGGGAAAGGGAAGTAGTCCTACGGAACCGGAATCTTATCAGGGACTCTCCGACAGCCTGTCCGGGTCGATGGCATCCAGGAAATATCCTCCCGGTCTCCTCCTGCTCCTCCTCCTGAGGTGTCCTCTGGATTCCTGTTGCCAATGCCTGTGTCCTCATGATAGTGATGATATGAAGGGTGCAGCAGAACACCATGAACTTGGACACCTGCTCCAGTGTGTACTGGAGGACTCCCCCCGAGCGGTTCAGACATCGGAAGCATTGCTTCATCACACCGATGATCTGTTCCACCATGTTCCTGGTGACTCCATTACTCACGTTTTACACATGTTAATTGTGTGTGGTTAGTTGGCGGTGGGAGGTGGTTTGGGGATGCAGAGACATGAGCTGTGTCTAGAGAATGGAATCTTTCATTTCTGAGGAGCCACATTCTGGTTCTGCATGGCGGCCCAAGTGTTGGAACCGGCTGACTGCATCAGAATGAATGTATGGTGGCTGCTGCCAGGATAGTGGACAATCACCAACATGATGTACTGGGCATTCTCACACACCAACTGTGCATTCATGGAGTGAGAATTTTTCCAGCTCCTGACAACGGGGGCCCCGCAGAGACACCCACACCATCAGGAATCCCTCTATCCTGACAAAGCCACGGGATCTCTCATCCTGCTTCCCCCTGCTGAGGGAAAAAATGATGACATCGATGGTCACCGTCACCTCCCAGAATTATCAATGGACAACACACAAGACGAGTAACTACTGGTCAGTTAGTTTAACATCAGTGGCGAGTAAGGTTTTAGAAACAATAATCAGGGAAAAAGGACAACACACACTTGGAGAGGTTTGAGTTAATTACGGATTGTCAGCACGGATTTCTAAAAGACAGATTATGCTTGATGAACTAATTGAATTGATTTCGATGATCAGAGAAGGTTGATGAAGGGAATGTGGTGGATGTTGTCTCCCTGGATTTTATTAAAGTATTTGATGAAGAACCACACAAATGCTTGGTTAACAAAATTGAAGCTCATGGAATAGCATCCAATTGGATCAAAAATTGTCCAAAGGACAGCAAAAAGAGTCTTGTGTTAAATGGCTGTTTTTCAGACAGGAGGATGGTAGACAGTGATGTTCCCCAAGGGTCAGTGCTAGGAGCGCTGATTCTTTTTCCTTGCTATATATAAATGACATGCACCTTGGAATGCAAAGCAGAATTTCAAAATTTTCCGATGATACCAATCTTGTAGGTGTGATAAACAGGGAGGATGATACAAACCATCCGCAACAGAACTTAGATAGGCTGGCAGAATGGACAGAGAAGTGGCAGGTAGAATTTATTACAGAGCAGTGTGCGGTGATGTATTTCGTCAGAAGGATTAGGAAAGCAATGTGGACTTAATGACACATTACTAAAGATTGTGCAGGAACAGAGGGACCTGGGCCTCCATATGCACTGATCCTTGAAGGTGGCAGGACATATTAGGAGAGTGTTTAGCAAATCATATCAGATCTTGGACTTCATAATTACAGACAAAGATACAAAGGCAGGGAAGTTATGCTGAAACGTTATAAAGCTTTGGTTAGGCCTCAACTAGAGAACTGTGTCCAGTTCTGGTCACCACACTTTAGGAAGGATGTGAAGGTCCTTGAGAGGGTGCAGAGGAGATTTACCAAAATGGTTTCAGGGATGGGGGTTTAACGACAAGGTTAGTTTGGAGAAGATGGAGTTGTTCTCCCTGGAGCAAAGGAGATTTAGAGAGCTTTGGTAGAGGTGTACAAGATTATGATAAGTTTAGATAAGACAGACAAGGAAAAACTGTTCCCATTAACTGATGAAATACGGACTGGGGGACACAGATGGAAGGTTTTGGGTAAGAGATGCAGGGGGAATATGAGGAGGAACATTTTTAGACAGTGGATGGTAATAAGCTGGAACTCACTGCCCATGAGGGTGGTGGACGCTGAGGCAATTAATGATTTCAAAAGGAAACTGGATGGACACCAGAAGGAAAGGAACTTGCAGGGATACGGGGACTGAGCGGAGGATTGGGACTGACTGGATTGTTCCAGGGAGAGCTGACATGGAGGGGCCGAATGACCACCTTCAGTGCCGCAAATGACGAATTCACTCTCTGTGACTCCATGTTGGATATGTCTCCTGCTCCTGTCTGGAAAGATCTAGATGCACAGAAGTTCAATGAAACTGTGACTTTAACGGCCACTGACAGCTCCTTCCTCACCCTGCTGTGAGGCTCCAAGTCGTGTTACAGGAGGTGACACTGCTATGTGACCACATCCGAATTAAATCAGAGCCACCTAACGCACAGCTCCTGGGTTAGGTGTAGGTAGGAAAAGTGCTCTTGGAAAACCCGGGGTGGGTAGGGCAAAGCCCCCTCCTCCTCCCTCTTTACAGAGCTTCCCCTCTCTGCAGCCTCTGCTCCATGTGTTGGTCATGTCATAGACCCAAAGACACTGTAAATATAGTCCCCATTCCTTGTCCAGATTTGGGTCACCAAATCTTCTGTCCTCCCTGAATGTCTGCAGCAGCTCACAACACAACCTCCAGAAAACCATCCACAGCACCTCCACTAACTTTACAATAGCAGAATTAAGTCAAAAGCCCGTCACCTGTAAGCTGGATGCCTGGTCCTTTTAAATAACATTAGAGGGGATTCATTGTGATGCTAAATGTATGTTCAGCTGACATTGACTAACACAGGTGGTCAGTGGACATGCACAGACCAACTTTCAAAGAAGTACATCAAAGCTGCTGGTATGGTACATTGACATCACTTTCAAATCCACCCTCAAAGGAACAACACATACAAGGTACAATTGAGCGAGAGCCCAGCCCAGCATGTGATATTGTGCAGGCTACAGTAGAAGTGGCCGGCTGTGAAGACCATGCTGACAGCACATAGATGATGCGACTGGGCTGGAGCCCCGCTCAGCATGGGATATTGTGCAGACCGCACCGTAAGTGGCCGGCTGTGCGATTCACATCTCTTTATGGATCCCAATTCTGTACCGTCAGCAGCAGTCTAAAATCGTGGCTCGGGACAGATGCAGTGGGAAATAAATTCACTTTACAAGGAGAAATGAAAAAAGATTGAAGTCTAAAGATTTGCAGGAATATGTGAAATGGACTGGGGAAAGTGAATAAATGGAGGGGTGAGGCCATGGAGAGATTCAAACACAAGAAAGAGAATATTAAAAATAAGGTGCTGCCAGTCCGGGAGCCAATGTAGATCAGTGAGCACAGGGGTGATGGGTGATCGGGATTTGGTGAGAGTTAGGATACAGGCAGCAGAGTTCTGGATGGGCTGTGGTTTATGGAGGTTTATAACTGGGAGGGTGACCAAGATGGAATTAGAATAGTCAGCTGTGTATTTAACAGTGATGCAGATGAGGGTTTGCGCAGTAGATGGGCAGAGGCAGAGGTGGAGAGCGGTGATATCACAGAGGTGGTATTAGGCAGGGTTGGTGATGAAAAGAATATGAAGATGAACTTAGCTCAGGTTGAAATATAACACAGAAGTTGTAAACTGTCTAGTTGAGCCTCAGATATTGGGCAGGGTGGAGTATGTGCTTCCCAGTTAGGGGATGGAGTTTGTGATGGAGACCAATGACAATGGCTTCAGTCTTCCCAGAATTTACATAACAGAACAGTATTTCAGTGAAACAGGGTTTACAGATCTCCTAGCCGGAAATAGAGACAGCAACAGCAGCAAAGATGAGAGAGTATATGACAAGAACTGTACTACAGTACACAATGTTTTATGGAGCTCATGGCTGAAGATATTCACCAGGCATACAACGGCAGCAAGAAGGGCAGAGTAAATTACAGGAGCAGTAATGCAGTTAAACATGGTTTAAAGAATTAATAGCTAGCTAGAGAGACTTACCAGGGACACCAATAATAGCCAGGATGGGATAGTAAATGTATTGAATAATCTTCAGTGCGAGATCGATGAGAGAGTTTAATGAGTACCAATTATAATATGTAGAAAGAGAGTAAATAACCGAGGATAAACTCCTGTCCATTGTTGTAACATTCCAATCTATTGTTCTCAGATTCTGACCCATTGTTGTAACATTCCAATCTATTGTTCTCAGATTCTGACCCATTGTTGTAACATTCCAATCTATTGTTCTCAGATTCTGACCCATTGTTGTAACATTCCAATCTATTGTTCTCAGATTCTGACCCATTGTTGTAACATTCCAATCTATTGTTCTCAGATTCTAACCTATCCTCTCTCTATCTCTCTGGAGCAGCTGATCTCTGTAAGTGCCGGGGCTGATGTTCCCACTGACACTATGGAATAACACATTGAAAGAAGCCTGTTATTAATAGGAGATGGAAAACGTCCAGTGACACAATTAGGGTCCATGGAGACTGACATTAATTACAGTCACGGAACAAGCACATTCTGTTAACCCTTTTCAATCCAACACTGCTGTACCACAATAAGGTTGAACATTTATCCAGTCTGGATGGGATGTATGAGGGTTGCTGAGGGAAGCAATGGGGGAAATAGCAGAGGCGCTGGCCAGAATCTTCCAATCCCCCTTGGATATGGGCGTGATGGCAGGTTTCCACAGGCTCACCACTCTCTGGGTGAAGAAACGTCTCCTCATCTCAGTCCTGAAAGTTTTACCCCATATCCTGTGGTTCAGGAGTCCCCCACCATCGGGAACATCCTTCCTGCATATACCCTGTCAAGTCATTTTAGAATTTTATAGGTTTCGATGAGATCTCTCCTCACTCTTCTGAATTCCAGTGAATATAGTCCTAACCGACTCACTCTCTCCTCATACGGCAGTCCTACCACCCCAGGAATCAGTCTGGTAAAACTCTCCTGCACTCCCTCTATAGCAAGAACATCCTTCCTCAGATAAGGAGACCAAAACTGCACACAACATTCCAAGTGCGGCCTCACCAAGGCCCTGTATATTGCAGTAAAACATCCCTGCTCCTGTACTCGAATCCTGTCTCTATAAAGGCCAACATAACATTCACCTTTTTCGACCGCCTGTTGCACCTGCATGCTTACCTTCAG
This sequence comes from Heterodontus francisci, assembly GCF_036365525.1. Lineage (NCBI taxonomy): Eukaryota > Metazoa > Chordata > Chondrichthyes > Heterodontiformes > Heterodontidae > Heterodontus > Heterodontus francisci. The sequence continues at coordinate 21,827 of NW_027141970.1, forward strand.
TGACTGGTGTACGAGAACACCCAGGTCTCGCTGCATATTCCCCTCTCTCAGTTTATAGCCGTTCAGATAATAATCTGCCTTCCTGTTTTTGCTCGTAAAGTGGATAACTTCACATTTATCCACATTATACTGCATCTGCTTTGCATTTGCCCACTCGCTCAACTTGTCCAAATCACCCTGAAGCCTCTCTGCATCCTCCTCACAACTTACCCTCAAACTCAATTTTGTATCATCTGCAATTTTGGAGATATTACATCTAGTTTCCTCATCTAAATCATTAACATATATATTGTGAATAGCTGGGGTCCTAGCTCCGATCCCTGCGGTACCCCACGAGTCACTGCCTGCCATTCAGAAAAAGATCCGTATGTTCCAATGCTTTGTTTCCTGTCTCCCAACCAATTTTCTATCCATCGCAATACACTACCCCCAGTCTCGTGCACTTTAATTTTACATGCTAAACCCTTACGTGGAACTTTGTCGAGAGCCTTCTGAAAGTGCAAATAAACCACACCCACTGGCTCCCTCTCATCAACTCCACTAGTTACATCCGCGAAGAATGCTTGTAGATTTATCAAGCATGATTTCCCTTTCATAAATCCATGCTGACTCTGTCCTACTCTACCACTATTCTCCAAGTGCTCTGCTGCAAAATATTTGATAATGGACTCCAGGATTTTCCCCACGACCGATGTCAGGCTGACTGGTCTACTATTTCCTGCTTTCTCTCTACATCCCTTTTTTAATAGTGGGATAACATTAGCTACCTTCCAATCTGTAGGAACTGTTCCAGAGTCCATAGAATCTTGGAACATGACCACCAATGCATCCGCTATTTCTAGGGCCACAAGCTTAAGTACTCTGGGATGTAGATTACCAGCCCCTGGGGATTTATCGGCCTTCAATGCCATCAACCTCCCCAACACCATTACTCTACTAATACTGATTTCTTTCAGTTCCTCTCTCTCACTAAACCCTGTATTCACCAACATTTCTGGTATGATATTTGTGTCCTCCTTTGTGAAGACAGAACTAAAGGATGCATTTAGTTGGTCAGCCGTTTCTTTGTTTCCCATAATAAATTTCCCTGTTTCTGACTGTAACGGACCGACATTTGTCTTCGCCAATCTTTTCCTCTTCACATACCTATAGATTCGTTTACTGTCAGTTTTTATGTTCCCCGCAAGCTTACTCTCGTACTGCATTTCCCCTTCTCAATCAATCCCTTGGTGCTCCTTTGCTGAATTTTAAACTGCTCCCAATCCTCAGGTCTGTTGTTTTTTCCTGGCGAATTTATATGCCTCATCCTTGGATCTAATGCCATCTCGAACTTTCCTTGTAAGCCATGATTTGGCTACCTTTTCCGTTTTACGTTTGCGCCAGACAGGAGTAAACAATTGTTGCTGTTCATCCATGTGCTCTTTGAATGTTTGCCATTGCCTATCCAGGGTCATCTCTTTATGTAACGTTTCCCAATGTATCATCGACAACTCATGCCTCATACCTTCGTAGCTTACTTTATTAAGATTCACGAACTTAGTCTCAGAATCAACAAGGTCACTCTCCCTCGTGATGAAGAATTCTATCATATTATGGTCGCTCATCCCAGAGGGATCTCGCACAACTAGATTGTCAATTATTCCTCTCTCATTACACAATAACCATTCTAAGATGTCCTGTTCTTCAGTTGGTTCCTCAAAGAATTGGCCCTGAAAACCATCCTGCATATTCTCCAGGAATTCCTCCACAATGTATTGTGACCAATTTAATTTGCCCAATCTATATGCAGATTCAAGAAACCCAAATTTACAGCTGTTCCTTTATCGCATGCGTCTCTAATTTCCTGTTCATTGCCATTCCCAAATTCAGCACTACAGTCTGGGGGTCTATATACAACCCCCACTAACGTTTTCTACACCTTCGTGTTTCTCAGCTCGACCCATACATATTCGGCATCGTCAGAGCTAATATCCTGCCTCACTATTGCGTTAATTTCCTCTTTAACCAGCAATGCAACTCCACCAAGGGTGGAAATAGGCTTTTTTACTGATGGTGTGAGAATTTGGTAGGAAGCTCATCTCAAGGGATCTCAAGGTTAACTATGTTAGCAAGTCTGTGAACAGCTTGGCTTCGTCTCAAACATTTACAAAGGAGAGGGATGGAGTGTGTAACTAGGAAATGTTTGGAGCAGAGACAGAAAACAATTGCTTCAATCTTCTCAATATTTAATTGACATTGCAGATGTGTGAGGTAATACATTTTGAAATGATGAATGAGGAGAGACAATACAAGTTAAATGGTACAACCATAAAGGTGGTGAAATAACAGAGACACATGGGGTGTTTATACACAAATCTTTGAAGGTGGCAGGGAATGTTAACTGGACAGTTAATAAATATATGGGATCCTCGGGTTTATAAATAGAGGCAAAAGGAACAAAAGCAAGGACATTATGTGAAACATATATAAAATACTAGTTCAGCTCCACGTGGAGTCTTGTGTCGAAGACTGGGAACCACACATGAAGTAAGGACATGAAGCCTTCAGAGAGGGTACAGTACTGTTTTACTAGAATTTGTCCAGGCATGAGGGATTACAGTTATGTAGCTGGGGTTGTTCTGCTTAGAGCAGAGAACTTTCAGAGGAGATTTGATTGAGGTGTTTAACATTAGAAGGATTTAGATAAATTAAATAAAGATAAACTGTTTCCAATGTCCAAGGGGTCACTAACCAGAGACACAGATTTAAGGCGATTGGTAAAAGAAGCAGACATGAGGATTTTTGTTTCTGAGTGGTTTGGATTTGGAATGCACTGTCTGATAGGCTGATGGATACAGATTCAATAGTAGATCCCAAAAGGGAATTGGATAAATATCTGAAGGAGAAAAAATGCAAGGATACAGTGAAAAAGCCTGGGAGTGGGACTGACTGGATTGCTCTTTGAAAGGGGCAGCACAGACATGATGGGCCGAATGACCTCATTCAGTTTGTGCCATTCTATTATTTCTCCTGCCTGTACTTTCACAATATCCCTATCCTTTCCACAGGCGTTTGAGAAAGTACCACATAACAACCGTGTTACCGAATTAGAAACACATGGGATTAAAGGGTTAATGTCAGCCGTGGCTCAGTTTGTAGCTCTCTCCCCTTTCAGTCACAAGCTTCCAGGATCAAGTGTCACTGCAGGACATGATCACAAGAATCAATGCTGACATTGCAGTGCAGCACTGACAGAGTGCTGCACAGACAGAGGTGCAGTCTATCGAATGAAACTTTAAACCAAGTTGCAGTCTGCCCTCTCAGGTGGATGTTAAGGATCCCATTGCACTATGTAGAAGCAGAGCAGGGGAATTATTCACAGTGTCCTTGTCAATATTTATCCTTCAATAAGCATCGCAAAAACAGATCTGATCATCATCACATTGCTGCTTGTGGGAGCTTGCTGTGCAGAAATAGTCTGCCTGTTTTCTGCATTACAAGAATGACTTCGCTTCAAGAAGTATTCATTGGTTGTAAATCACTTTGGAACATGCACTGGTCATGAAAGGCGTTACATAAATGGAAGTCTGTTCTTTTATTTTCAATGAAAGCATGCGGGAAATTAGCGCAGTGAGAGAAAGTAGAGAATAGTGGAGAATGGTTATTCTTCAGTCTGGAGGGAAGTACTCAATGGGGTGCCCAGGGTCACTGTTGGGATCACTATTGTTGTATGTTAATGCAATGGGCTTGTGTACAGTGGAAATAATGTCAAAGTTTTCGGATGGCAGGAAAGTCAGAAATGTTAATAAACAGTGAGAAGGATAGTAACAGACTTCAGGATGATGGAGACTGACTGGTGAAATGGGCAGGAACATGGCAGACGTAATTTAACACAGTGAAGTGTGAAGCGAGACATTTGGGTAAGAAGTGTAAGGGAAGGCAACAGAAACAAATTGGTATTGTTTAAATGAGGAGACAGGAACAGAGAGACTTGGTGTGTATTCAGACAGATCTTTGAAGGTCTCACGAAAGGTTGACAAGTTTATGTCTGATATAACGGACATCAGGTAGAAAATACTATTGAGAAGCAGGCTGAATACAGAAGGTCCAGAGGGGAAGTGAAAAAGCAAATAAGAGAAGCAAAGAGAGAGCATGAAAAGAGGCGAGCATTAAAGGAAATCCCAAAGTTTTCTATCGGCATCTAAATAGTAAAAGGGTAGTAAAAGGAACAATGGGGCCGACTCAGGACCATAAAGGGGATTTGCACATGGAGGCAGAGAATATAGCTGAGGTAATAAATGAATAATTTCCACCTGTCTTTACCAAGGAAGAAGATATGGAATCCTTTCCTTTATTAGCCGAGGTATAGAATATACGGCCAGGGAGGTTATGCTAGAATTCTATAACTCATTGGTTAGCACACAACGTGAGTACAGTGTGCAGTTCTGCTCACCGCTTTACAGGAAAGATGTAATTGCACCCGAGAGGGTGCAGAGGAGATTAATGAGGATGCGGCGAGGACTGGAAAAATGCAGCTATGAGGAAAGATTGGACAGGCTGGGATTGTTCTCCTTGAAATAGAGAAGGCTGAGGATAAATCTGATTGAAATGTACAAAACTGAGAGGGGCCTGGGTAGAGTGGAGGTGAAGGGTCCATTCACCTTAGCAAAGAGGTCAGTGACGAGGGGGCATGGAATTAAAGTGATTGGTAGAAAGATTAAAAGGGAGCTGCGGATTTTATTTTACACCCAGCGGGTGGTGGGAGTCTGGAACTCACTGTCCGAAAGGGTAGTTGAGGCAGAAACCAACAACTCATTCAAAAGGTGCCTGGATATGCACCTCAAGTGCTGCAATCTATCAAATGCTGGAAGGTAGGATTAGAATGGATGGGTCGTTTTTTGGACAACATTGGCATGTTGGGCCAAGTGGTCTCTCTCTGTGCCATAAACTTTCTATGATTCTAAGATGCAACCCAGGCAATGTTGAAAGAGGAGGTAAGTCAGACACTAGTGGGGTTTAAAATTGATAAAGAGGAAGTATTAGATAGTCTGTCTGTACTTAAATTGAATAAAGCACCAGGAAAAGATGAGATGCATCCAAGGCGAGATGGGATTGAGGTTCACAAGGAGGAGGTGTTAGCAATTTTGGAAAGTAGGAAAATAGATAAGTCCCCTGGGTCAGATGGGATTTATCCTCGGATTCTCTGGGAAGCCAGGGAGGAGATTGCAGAGCCTTTGTCCTTGATTTTTTATGTCGTCATTGTCGACAGGAATAGTGCCGGAAGACTGGAGGATAGCAAATGTTGTCCCCTTGTTCAGGAAGGGGAGTAGAGACAGCCCTGGTAATTATAGACCTGTGAGCCTTACTTCGGTTGTGGGTAAAATGTTGGAAAAGGTTATAAGAGACAGGATTTATAATCATCTTGAAAAGAATACGTTCATTAGAGATAGTCAGCACGGTTTTGTGAAGGGTAGGTCGTGCCTCACAAATCTTATTGAGTTTTTTTACAAGGTGACCAAACAGGTGGATGAGGGTAAAGCCGTGGATGTGGTCTATATGGATTTCAGTAAGGCGTTTGATAAGGTTCCCCACGGTCGGCTATTGCAGAAAATACAGAAGTATGGGATTGAAGGTGAATTAGTGCTTTGGATCAGAAATTGGCAAGCTGAAAGAAGACAGAGGGTGGTGGTTGATGGTAAATGTTCATCCTGGAGTATAGTTTCTAGTGGTGTACCGCAAGGATCTGTTTTGGGGCCACTGCTGTTTGTTATTTTTATAAATGACCTGGATGAGGGTGTAGAAGGGTGGGTTAGTAAATTTGCGGATGGCACGAAGGTCGGTGGAGTTGTGGATAGTGCCGAAGGATGTTGTAGGTTACAGAGGGACATAGATAGGCTGCAGAGCTGGGCTGAGAGATGGCAAATGGAGTTTAATGCGGAAAAATGTGAGGTGATTCACTTTGGAAGGAGTAACAGGATTGCAGAATACTGGGCTAATGGGAAGATTCTTGGTAGTGTAGATGAGCAGAGAGATCTTGGTGTCCAGGTACATAAAGCCCTGAAAGTTGCCACCCAGGTTATTAGAGCTGTTAAGAAGGCATATGGTGTGTTAGCTTTTATTAGTAGGGGGATCGAGTTTAGGAGCCACGAGGTCATGCTGCAGCTGTACAGAACTCTGGTGCGGCCGCACCTGGAGTATTGCGTGCTGTTCTGGTCACCGCATTACAGGAAGGATGTGGAAGCTTTGGAAAAGGTGCAGAGGAGATTTACTGGGATGTTGCCTGGTATGGAGGGAATGTCTTACGAGGAAAGGCTGAGGGACTTGAGGTTGTTTTCGTTGGAGAGAAGGAGGAGAAGAGGTGACTTAATAGAGACATATAAGATATTCAGAGGGTTGGACAGGGTGGATAGTGAGAGCCTTTTTCCTCGGATGGTGATGGCAAACACGAGGGGACATAACTTTAAGTTGAAGGGTGATAGATATAGGACAGATGTCAGAGGTAGTTTCTTTACACAGAGAGTAGTAGGGGCGTGGAACGCCCTGCCTCCAACAGTAGTAGACTCGCAAACTTTAAGGGCATTTAAGTGGTCATTGGATAGACATATGGATGAAAATGGAATAGTGTAAGTCAGATGGTTTCACAGGCCAGCGCAACATCCAGGGCTGAAGGGCCTGTACTGCGCTGTAATGTTCTATGTTCTATGATACTGAGGGAAGTGAGGGTGGAAATCGCAGAGGCACTGGACATATTTTTTCAATCTCTCTTAGACTTGGGGTGATGCCAGAGGACTGGAGAATTGCAAACGTTACACCCTTGTTCAGAAAAGGGTGTAAAGATAAAGCCAGCAACTACAGGCCTGTCAGTTAAACTTCGGTGGTGGGAACATTACCAGAAAGAAATAATCTTGGACAAAGCTAATAGTCACATGGACAAATGCGAGTTAATTAAACAAGCCAGCATGGATTTCTTGAGAGAACATCATGTTTAACTAATTCGCTGGAGATGTTTGAGGCTGTTTTCCTCGGAGAAGGCTGAGAGGTGATTTATTAGAGGTTTCAAAAATCATGAGGTGTCTGGACAGAGTTGATAGAGAGAAACAGTTCCCACTCGTGAAAGGATCGAGAACGAAAGGGCACAGATTTAAAGTCATGGGTAAAAGAAGCAAAGACGACCTGAGGAAAATATTTTTTCACACAGTGAGTGGTTAGAGTCTGGAATGCACTGCCTGAGAGTGTGGTGGAGGCAGGTTCAATTGAAGCTGAATAGACTGTTATATGAGAAGGAAGAATGTGTAGGGTTACAGGGAGAATGCAGGGAACGGCATTAGGTGAATTGTTCATTCGGAGAGCAAGTGCAGACGCGAAATGCTGAATCGGTTGGTGATGGAAAGAAAATGGAGATGAACTCAGCTCAGGTTTGAATATAAGCGGGCAGAACCCGCTCCTCCTCCCTCTTTCCAGAGCTTTCCCTTTCTGCAGCCTCTGCTCCATTTGTTGATCACGTTACAGATCAAGGGACATTGTAACTACAGTCAATAACAAAGAACAAAGAACCGTGCAGCACAGGAACAGGCCATTCGGCCCTCCAAGCCTGCGCCGATCTTGATGCCTGCCTAAACTAACAACTTCTGCACTTACGGGGCCCATATCCCTCTATTCCCTTCCTATTCATGTATTTGTCAAGATGTCTCTTAAACGTCGCTATGGTATCTGCTTCCACCACCTCCCCCGGCAGCAAGTTCCAGGCACTCACCACCCTCTGTGTAAAAAACCTGCCTCGCACATCCCCTCTAAACTTTGCCCCTCGCACCTGAAACCTTTGTCCCCTAGTAACTGACTCTTCCAACCTGGGAAAAAGCTTTTGACTATCCACTCTGTCCATGCCGCTCATAACTTTGTAAACCTCTATCATGTCGCCCTTCCACCTCCGTCGTTCCAGTGAAAACAATCCGAGTTTATCCAACCTCTCCTCATAGCTAATGCCCTCCAGACCAGGCAACATCCTGTTAAACCTCCTCTGTACCCTCTGCAAAGCCTCCACATCCTTCTGGTAGTGTGGCGACCAGAATTGCACACAATATTCCAAGTGTGGCCTAACTAAGGTTCTGCACAGCTGCAACATGACTTGGCAATTTTTATACTCTGTGCCTCGTCCGATGAAGGCAAGCATGCCGTATGCCTTATCCACCTGTGTTGCTACTTTCAGTGACCTGTGGACCTGCACGCCCAGATCCCTCTGCCTGTGAATACTCCTCAGGGTTCTGCCATTTACTGTATACCTCCCACCTGCATTCGACCTTCCAAAATGCATTACCTCAGATTTTCCCGGATTAAACTCCATCTGCTATTTCTCTGCCCAAGTCTCCAACCGATCTATATCCTGCTGTATCCTCTGACAATCCTCATCACTGTCCGCAACACCACCAACCTTTGTGTCGTTCGCAAACTTACTAATCAGACCAGCTACATTTTCCTCCAAATCATTTATATATACTACAAACATCAAAGGTCCCAGCAGTGATCCCTGCGGAACACCACTAGTCACATCCCTCCATTCAGAAAAAACGCCCATCCACTGTTGCCCTCTGTCTTCTATGACCAAGCCGGTTCTGTATCCATCTTGCCAGCTCACCTCTGATCCTGTGTGACTTCACCTTTCGTACCAGTCTGCCATGCGGGACCATGTCATAGGCTTTAGTAAAGTCCATACAGATAACATCCACTGCCCTTTCTTTATCAATCATCTTCGTCACTTCCTCAAAAAACTCAATCAAATTAGTAAGACACGACCTCCCCTTCACAAAACCATGCTGCCTCTCGCTAATAAGTTCGTTTGTTTCCAAATGGGAGCAAATCCTGTCCTGAAGAATCCTCTCTAATAGTTTCCCTACCACTGACGTAAGGCTCACCAGCCTATAATTTCGTGGATTATCCTTGCCACCCTTCTTAAACAAAGGAACAACATTGGCTATTCTCCAGTCCTCTGGGACCTCACCTGTAGCAAATGAGGATGCAAAGATTTCTGTCAAGGCCCCAGCAATTTCTTCCCTTGCCTCCCTCAGTATTCTAGGGTAGATCCCATCAGGCCCTGGAGACTTATCTACCTTAATGCTTTGCAAGACAACCAACACCTCCTCCTTATTGTTAATGAAATGACTGAGACTATCTGCGCTCCCTTCCCTCGGCTCATCATCCACCAAGTCCTTCTCTTTGGTGAAAACTGATGCAAAGTACTCATTTAGCACCTCGCCCATTTCCTCTGGCTCCACACATAGATTCCCATCTCTGTCCTTGAGTGGGCCAACCCTTTCCCTGGTTACCCTCTTGCTTTTTATATATGTATAAAAAGCCTTGGGATTTTCCTTAATCCTGTTTGCCAATGACTTCTCATCACCCCTTTTAGCCTTCCTGACTCCTTGCTTAAGTTCCTTCCTACTGCCTTTATATTCCTCAAGTGCTTCGTCTGTTCCTAGCCTTCCAGCCCTTACATATGCTTCCTTTTTCTTTTTGACTAGGCTCACAATATCCCGTGCTATCCAAGCTTTCCGAAACTTGCCAAACTTGTCTTTTTTCCAGAACATGCTGTTCCTGGATTCTAATCAGCTGACGTTTGAAAGACTCCCACATGTCAGATGTTGATTTACCCTCAAACAGCCGCCCCCAATCTAAATTCTTCAGTTCCTGCCTAATATTGTTATAATTAGCCTTCCCCCAATTTAGCACCTTCACCCGAGGTTTGCTCTTATCCTTATCTACAAGTACCTTAAAACTTATGGAATTATGGTCACTGTTCCCGAAATGCTCCCCCACTGCAATTTCGATCACCTGGCCGGGCTCATTCCTCAATACCAGGTCCAGAATGGCCCCATCCATGGTTGGACTATCTACATATTGTTTCCAGAAGCCCTCCTGGATGCTCCTCAGAAATTCTGCCCCATCCAAGCCGCACAAAGCGAATCCCAGTCAATATCGGGGAAGTTATAATCACCCACCACTACAACTTGTTACCTTTACATCTTTCCAAAATCTGTCGACATATCTGCTCCTCTCCCTCCCGCTGGCTGTTGGGAGGCCTGTAGTAAACCCCCAACATCGTGACTGCACCCTTCCTATTCCTGAGCTCCACCCATATTGCCTCGCTGCATGACCCCTCTGAGGTGTCCTGAGCAGTACAGCTGTGATATTCTCCTTAAGCAGTAATGCAACTCCCCCACCCCTTTTACATCCCCCTCTATCCCGCCTAAAGCTTCTAAAACCTGCATCATTTAGCTGCCAATCCTGCCCTTCCCTCAACCAAGTCCCTGTAATAGCATCAACATCATATTTCCAAGTACTAATCCAAGTTCTAAGTTCATCTGCCTTACCTGTTACACTTCTCGCATTGAAACAAATGCACTTCAGATCACCAGTCCCGCTGTGCTCAGAAACATCTCCCTGCCTGCTCTTCCTCTTCGTCCTACTGGCCTTATTTACTATGTCCTCCTCATTTATTTCACTAGCTGTCCGACTGCTGTGGTTCCCACCCCCCTGCCACACCAGTTTAAACCCTCCCGAGTGACGCTAGCAAACCTTGCAGCCAGGATATTAGTGCCCTTCCAGTTTCTATGCAAACCGTCCTTCTTGTACAGGTCCCATCTGTCCCTGAAGAGATCCCAATGGTCCAGATATCTGAAACCCTCCCTCCTGCAACAGCTGCTCAGCCACGTGTTTCGCTGCACTATCTTCCTATTTCTCGCCTCACTGGCACGTTGCACTGGGATGAATCCAGCGATTACAACCCTCGAGGTCTTGTTTTGTAACTTACTGCCTAACTTCCTAAACTCCCCCTGCAGGACCTCATCACTCTTCCTGCCTATGTCATTGCTACCGATATGTACCACAACCTCTGGCTGTTCACCCTCCCCCTTCAGAATGCCCCCTGTCCGTTCAGAGATATCCTTGACCCTGAAACCAGGGAGGCAACATACCATCCTGTAGTCTCTTTCACGTCCACAGAAGCGCCTATCTGAGCCCATGACTAGACAGTCCCCTATAACTATTGCTCTTCTGTGCTTTGTCCCTCCCTGCTGAACAACAGTGCCAGCCGTGGTGCCACTACTCTGGCTGCTGCTGTTTTCCCCTGATAGGCCACACCTCTTGCTGAGTTGGGTCACCAAATCCTCTGTCCTCCCTGAATGTCTGCAGCAGCTCACAACACAACCTCCAACAAACCATCCACAGCACCTCCACTAACTTTACAATAATAGAAGTAAGTCAAAAGCCCCTCACCTGTAAGTTGGATGCCTGGTCCTTTTAAATAATACTAGAGGGGGTTCCTCATGCTGCTGAATGTATGTTCAGCTGAGAGTGACTAACACAGGCGGTCAGTGGACATGTACAGACCTAGTTTCAAAGACGTACATCAATGCTGCCAGTATGGTATATTGACATCACATTCAAAACCATCCTCAGAGCAACAACACATACATGGTACGATTGAGCTAGAGCCCTGCCCAGCATGGGGCACTTTGCAGGCCGCACTAGAAGTGCCTGGCTGTGCAGTTCACATCTCCCTATGGATCCCATCTTCTGAACCGTCAGCACCAGTAGTGCTGTACAGTCTAAAATAGTGGCTCGGGACAGATACAGTGGGAAAGGGATTCACTTCAGAAGGAGAAATGAGAAAAGATTGAAGTCAAAACATTTTCAGGAATATGAGAATGGGCAGGAGAATGGGACTAATTGGAGGGGTGAGGCCATGGAGGGATTCAAACACAAGAATGACTATATTAAAATTAAGGTGCTGCCAGACCGGAAGCCAATGTAGATCAGTGAGCACAGGGGTGATGGGTGATCGGGATTTGGTGTGAGTTAGGATACAGGCAGCAGAAATCTGGATGGGCTGTGGTTTATGGAGGTTTATAACTGGGAGGGTGACCAGGATAGAATTGGAATAGTTAAGTGTGGATTTAACAAAGGTACAGGTGAGGGTTTATGCAGCAGATTGGCTGAGACAGAGGTGGAGATGGGGGATATGACAGAGGTGGTCGTAGACAGGGTTGGTAATGGAGAGAATATGGAGATGGACTCAGCTCAGGTTTAAATAGAACACACCGATTGCAAACAGTCTGGTTCAGCCTCAGATATTGGGCAGGGTGGTGTATTTGTTTCACAGATAGGGGATGGAGTTTGTGATGGAGACCAATGACACTGGCTTCAGTCTTCCCAAAATTTACATAACAGAACAGTATTTCAGTGAAACGGGGTTTACAGATGCCCTACCGGGAAATAGAGACAGCAACAGCAGTAAAGATGAGAGAGCAAATGTCAAGAAATCCAATAAAGTTGGCAATGGCTTATAGAGCTAATAGCTGGACATATTCACCAGGAATACAATGGCAGCAAAAAGTGCAGAGTAAATTACAGGAGCAGTAATGCTGTTAAACCTGGTTTATAGAATTAATAGCTAGATATAGAGACTTACCAGGGACACCAATAATAGCCAGGATGGGATAGTAAATGTATTGAATAATCTTCAGTGCGAGATGGATACGAGAGTTTAATGAGTACCAATCATAATATGTAGAAAGATAGTAAAGTTCCGAGGATAAACTCCTGTCCATTGTTGTAACATTCCAATCTATTGTTCTCAGATTCTGACCCATTGTTGTAACATTCCAATCTGTTGTTCTCAGATTCTGACCCATTGTTGAAACATTCCAATCTGTTGTTCTCAGATTCTGACCAAGTGCTGTAACATTCCAGTCATTTGTTCTCAGATTCTGATCTATCCTTTCTCTCTCTCTGGAGCCGCTGATCTCTGTTGTGCCGGGGTTGATGTTCCGGCTGAAACTATGGGACAACACATGGGAGCCCATTATTAATAGAAGATGGAAAACTTCCAGTGACACAATTAGGGTCCATGGAGACTGATATTATTTGCAGTGAACTGAACAAACAGATTCAGTTCAGCCTTTTCAATGCAGCACTTTTTGTATCACAATAAAGTAGATCATTGACCCAGTCTGGATGGGATGCATGAGGGTTGCTGAGGGATGGAATGGTGGAGGTAGCAGAGGCACTGACCAGCATATTCCAATCCCTCTTGGATATGGGAGTGATGACGTCATTTCACTTGCTCACCACTCTCTGGGTGAAGACATTTCTCCTCATTTCAGTCCTGAAAAGTTTACCCCGTATCCTTAGACTATGACCCCTGGTTCTGGACTCCCCCACCATCGGGAGCATCCTTCCTGCAACTACCCTGTCAAGTCCTGTTAGAATTTTATAGGTTTCTATGAGATCCCTCTTCACTCTTCCGAACTCCAGCGAATATAATCCTATCTCTCCTCATACGTCAGTCCCGGCTTCCCAGGAATCAGTCTGATAAACCTTCATTGCACTCTCGCTATAGCAGGAACATCCTTTCTTGGAGAAGGAGACCAAAACTGCACACACTATCCAAGTGCGGCCTCACCAAAACCCTGTATAATTGCAGCAAGACATCCCTGCTCCTGCACTAGAATCCTGTCTCGATGACGGCCAACATAACATTCGCCTTTTTCTACCGCCTGTTGCACCTGCATGCTTACCTTCAGTGACTGGTGTACGAGAACACCCAGGCCTCGTTGCATATTCCCCTCTCTCAGTTTATCACCTTTCGGATAATAATCTGCCTTCCTGTTTTTGCTACCAAAGTGGATAACCTCTCATTTATTCACATTATACTGCATCTGCCATGCAATAGCCCACTCACTCAACTTGTCCAAATCACCCTGAAGCCACTCTGCATCCTCCTCACAACTCACCCTCCCACCCAGTTTTGTGTCTTCTGAAAATGTGCAGATATTACATTTAGTTCCCTCATCTAAATCATTAATATGGAGTGTGAATAGCTGGGGTCCTAGCGCCGATCCCTGTGGTACTCCACTAATCACTGCCTGCCATTTGGAAAAAGATCCGTTTATCACTACTCTTTTTTTCCATCTGCCAACCAATTTTCTATCTATCGCAATACACTACCACTAATCCCATGCGCTTTAATTTTACTCACTAATCTCTTATGTGGGACTTTGTCGAAAGCCTTCTGAAAGTCCAGATAAACCACATTCTCTGGCTCCCCCTCATCCACTCTATTAGTTACATCCTCGAAGAATTCTAATAGATTTATCAAGCATGATTCCCCTTTCGTAAATCCATGCTGACTCTATCCGATTCTAACACTGTTCTCCAAGTGCTCTGTCATAAAAACTTTGATAATGGACTCTAGAACTTTCCCCACTACCGACGTCAGGCTGACTTGTTTATAATGCCCTGCTTTATTTCGACCTCCCTTTTTAAACGGTGGGGTTACATTAGCTGCCCTCCAATCAGCTGGAATTGTTCCAAAGTCGAAAGAAGCTTGAAAGATGACCACCGATGCATCCACTATTTCTGGGGTCACTTCCGTAAGTAATGTGGGATGTAGATTATCAGGCCCTGAGGATTTATCGGCCTTCAATCCCATCAACTTCTCCAACACAATTTCTCTACTAATACTGATTTCCTTTGGTTCCTTCCTCTCACTAAACCATGTGTTCCCCAACATTTCTGGAAAGATATTTGTGTCATCCTTTGCGAAGACAGAATCAGAGTATGCATTTAGTTGGTTAGCCATTTCTTTGTTTCCCATAATAAATTCCCATGTTTCTAACTGTAAGGAGCTACATTTGTCTTAACCAATCCTTTCCTCTTCACATACCTACAGAAAACTTTACAGTCAGGTTGTATGTTCCCCGCAAGCTTACTCGTGTCCTTTATTTTCCCCTTATTAATCAATCCCTTCGTCCTCCTTTGCTGAATTCTGAACTGCTCCCAATCCTCAGGTCTGTTGTTTCTTTCTGTCGAATGTATATGCCTCTTCCGTGAATCTAATACTATCTCTAATTTTCCTTGTAAGCCATGGTTTGGCTACCTTTCCCATTTTACTTTAGCGCCAGACAGGAGTAAACAATTGTTGCAGATTCATCAATGCACTCTTTGAATATTGCCATTGCCAATCCACCATCATCCCTTTAAGTAACGTTTCCCAATCCATCATAGCCAACTCGTGCCTCATACCTACATACTTTCCTTTATTAAGATTCACGACCCTAGTCTCAGAATCAATTACGTCACTCTCCATCTTAGTCATAGATTCGTGCAGCATAGAAACAGGCCCTTCGGCCCACTGCGTCCATGCCGACCATAATGCCGATCTATACTGATTCCACGTGCCTGCATTAATTCCATATCCGTCTATGCTTTGCTCATTCAAATACCTGTCCAGATGACTCTTAAATGTGGCTACAGTTCCTGCCTCCACCACCTCCTCTGGCAGCTCATTCCAGATACGCACTATTCTTTGTGTGAAAGATTTACCCTTTTAATCCCCTTTCAACCTACTCCCTTTCATCTTAAATCTATGCCCTCCAGTTTTAGTCACCCCTACCATGGGAAACAGACTCTGGCTACCTGCTCTATCGATGCCTCTCATAATTTTATATACCTCCATCATGTCCCCTCTCAGCTCTCATTGCTCCAGGGAAAACAGACCCAGCCTACCCAATCTCTCTTTATAACTCAAGCCCTCCAAACCAGGCAACATCCTTATGAATCTTTTCTGCACCCTCTCTAGCTTAATCACATATTTCCTGTAGTGTTGCGACCAGAACTACACACTGGACTCCAAATGCGGAATAACCAATGTTATGTACAACTGTAACATGACGTCCCAACTCTTGTACTCCATGCCGCAGTTGATGAAGACAAGCATGCCATACACCTTCTTCACCACCCTGTCTACCTGTGTTGGCACATTCAGGGAACTATGCACTTGCACCCCAAGTTCTCTCTGCTCAACAACACTCCCCAGGTCCTATCATTCACTGTATATGTCCTGCCCTGGTTTAACTTCCCAACATGCATTACTTCGCACTTGTCTGCATTAAGTTCCATTTGCCAATCCCTTGCCCACTTTCCAAGTTTATCTATATCCTGTTGTAACCTTAGACAAGCTTCTTCACTTTCTACCATTCCATCATTTTTTGTATCATCTGCAAACTTACCAATCATGCCCCCTACATTCACATCCAAGTCATTAATATATATGACAAACAAGAGAGGACCCAGAACCAATCCCTGCGGCACACCACTGGTCACCAGCCTCTAATCTGAAAAACAACCCCCCACTACCATCCGATCACCAAGCCAAATTTGTATCCAATTGGCTAGCACACCCTAGATCCCATGTGTATGAATCTTCTGGACCAGTCGACCATGCGGGACCTTGTCAAAGGCCTTGTTAAAGTCCATGTAGAAAACGTCCATCGCCCTGCCCTCGACAATCCTTTTGGTCACCTCCTCAAAAAACGCAATCAAATTCCTGAGACATGATTCCCATGCACAAAGCCATGCTGACTATCCCTAATCAGACGTTGCCTTTCCAAATGCATATAAACCCTGTCTGTCAGAATCCCTTCCAATAACTTTCCCATCATTGATGTAAGGCTCACCGGCCTGTAGTTCCCTGGCTTATCACTGCTGCCCTTATTAAATAAAGGCACAACATTAGCTATCCACCAGTCTTCCTGTACCTCACCCATGGCTAACGATAATGCACAAATCTCTGCTCGGGCTCCAGGAATACCCTTCCTTTCTTCCCATAGCATCCTAGGATACACCTGCTCAGGCCCTGGGGATTTACCTACCTTATTGCGCTTCAAAACCTCCAACACCGCCTCCTTTGTAATGTTGATATGCTCCAGGATATCACTGTTCCCTCCCTTGAACTCACTAGCTTCCATGTTGTCTCCATGGTAAATAAAGACGGGAAGTATTCATTTAAGACCTCGCCCATTTCCCGTGGCTGCACAAGTAGATTATCACACTGATCCTTAAGGGGACCGACTCTCATCCTAGCTACCCTTTTACTCTTAATATACTTATAGAATATTTTAGGATTCTCCATTATCTTATCTGCCAGGGAAATCTCATGGCCCCTTTTCTCCCTCCTAATTTCTTTCTTGAGTGTACTCCTAAATCCACTGTACTCCTGGAGGGACTCGTTTGATCCCCAGCTGCCTATACCTGACATATGCCTCCTTCTTTGTCCTGACCAGACCCTCAACATCCCTCATTAAACAAGGTTCCCTAAACTTGCCAGCCTTGCCCTTCCATCTAACAGGAATATGCCGGCCCATAACTCTTCCTATCTCACTTTTAAAAGCCTCCCACTTGCCAGACGTCCCTTTACCTGTAAACAGCCCCTTCCATTCAACTTTTGAGAGTTCCTGTCTGATGCCATCAAAATTAACCTTCCTCCAATTTAGGACTTCAACCTGAGGACCAGTCCTATCCTCTTCCATAACTATCTTGAAGCTAATAGAGTTATGATCACTGGTCCCAAAGTGCTCCCCCACTGACACATCAACCACCTGCCCATCCTCATTTCCAAAGAGGAGGTCGAGTGTAGCCTTTTCTCTCATAGGGCCATCCACATAATGTTTCATAAAACTATCCTGGACACACTGAACAAATTCTTGCCCATCTGATCCCTTAGCACTAATGCAGTCCCAGTCAATATTAGGGAAGTTAAAATCACTTACCATTACAACCCTATAATTCCTACACCTATCTGTGATTTCCCTGCATATATGCTCCGCCAATTCCCTCTGACTATTGGGGGGCCTATAGTATAATCCCATCAAAGAGATCTCCCCTTGCTTATTTCTAAGCTCCACTCATGTGGCCTCACTGGACGTTCCTCCCGTTATATCCTCTCTAACTACTGCCGTGATGTGCTCCCTAATCAATAGTGCAACTCCCCATCCTCTCTTCCCTCCAACTGAAGCATCGGTACCCCGTAACATTGAGCTGCCAGTCTTGCCTGTAACACGTTTCTGTAACAGCTATAATATCACAATCCCATGTACTGATCCATGCTCTGAGTTCATCTGCCTTACCTGTAAGGCCTCTTGCATTAAAGTACTTGCAGTTTAGTAGACCAGACCTTCCACGCTCCCTGTCAGGCCACTGCCAGGCCCGCCTACTGGACTTGCTTGCATTAACCTCTACATTTACCTCAACTATCTCATCGGAGAGACTGCTACTTTGAGTCCCACCTCTCTGCAAGACTAGTTTAAACCCTCCAGAGTAGTACTAACAAACCTCCCCGCAAGGATATTGGTCCCCTTTCAGTTTAGATGCAATCCGACCCTCTTCAACAGGTCACCTCTGCACCAGAAGAGATCCCAATGATCCAAGTAGCTGAAGCCCTCCCGCCTACACCAGCTCTTCAGCCACACTTTCATTTGCCTAATCCTCCTATTCCTATCCTCACTAGCACGTGGCACAGGGAGTAATCCTGAGATTCTTCTTCTTCTATGTCTTTGGCCTCCTTACCTCGAGAGACAATGGGTAAGCGCCTGGAGGTGGTCAGTGGTTTGTGCAGCAGCGCCTGGAGTGGCTATAAAGGACAATTCTAGAGTGACAGGCTCTCCCACAGGTGCTGCAGAAAAAGTTGTCTGTCGGGGCTGTTACATAGTTGGCTCTCCCCTTGCGCTTCTGTCTTTTTTCCTGCCAACTGTGAAGTCTCTTTGACTCGCCGCACTTTAGCCCCTCCTTTATGGGTGCCCGCCAGCTCTGGCGATCACTGGCAACTGACTCCCACTACTTGTGATCAATTTAGAATTTAGAACATTACAGCGCAGTACAGGCCCTTCGGTCCTCGATGTTGCGCCGACCTGTGAAACCATCTGACCTACACTATTCCATTTTCATCCATGTGTCTATCCAATGTCCACTTAAATGCCCTTAAAGTTGGCGAATCTACTACTGCTGCAGGCAGGGCGTTCCACGCCCTTACTACTCTCTGAGTAAAGAAACTACCTCTCACATCTGTCCGATATCTATCACCCCTCAACTTGAAGCTATGTCCCCTCGTGTTTGCCATCACCATCCGAGGAAAAAGACGCTCACTATCCACCCTATCTAACCCTCTGATTATCTTATATGTCTCTATTAAGTCACCTCTCCTCCTCCTTCTCTCCAACGAAAACAACCTCAAGTCCCTCAGCCTTTCCTCGTAAGACCTTCCCTCCATACCAGGCAACATCCTAGTAAATCTCCTCTGCACCCTTTCCATAGCTTCCACATCCTTCCTATAATGCGGTGACCAGAACTGCACGCAATACTCCAGGTGCGGTCTCACCAGAGTTTTGTACAGCTGCAGCATGACCTCGTGGCTCCGAAACTCGACCCCCCTACTAATAAAAGCTAACACACCATATGCCTTCTTAACAGCCCTATTAACCTGGTTAGCAACCTTCAGGGAGTTATGCACCTGGACACCAAGATCTCTCTGTTCATCTACAGTACCAATGTCACAGGACTTCATGTCGCATGTGCAGACGTCTTTAAAGCGGATACATGGACGGCCGGTGGGTCTGATACCAGTGGCGAGCTCGCTGTACAAAGTGTCTTTGGGGATCCTGCCATCTTCCATGCGGCTCACATGGCCAAACCATCTCAAGCGCCGCTGACTCAGTAGTGTGTATAAGCTGGGGATGTTGGCCGCCTCGAGGACTTCTGTTTTGGAGATACGGTCCTGCCACCTGATGCCAAGTATTCTCTGGAGGCAGCGAAGATGGACTAAATTGAGACGTCGCTCTTGGCTGACATACGTTGTCCAGGCCTCGCTGCCATAGAGCAAGGTACTGAGGACACAGGCTTGATACACTCGGACTTTTGTTTTAAGTGTCAGTGCGCCATTTTGCCACACTCTCTTGGCCAGGTTGGACATAGCAGTGAAAGCCTTTCCCGAGCGCTTGTTGATTTCTGCATCTAGAGACAGGTAATTGGTGATAGTTGAGCCTAGGTAGGTGTACTCTTGAACCACTTCCAGAGCGTGGCCGCCGATATTGATGGATGGAGCATTTCTGACATCCTGTCCCATGATGTTCATTTTCTTGAGGCTGATGGTTAGGCCAAATCCTGAGATTAACCCGAGAGGTTCTACTTTTTAACCTTCTGCCTAACTCCCTATATTCACTGTGAAGGACCTCAGCTCTCTTCCTGTCTATGTCGTTAGCACCAATATGGACCTCTGACTGCTCACTCTCCCCTTTCAGAATTTCCTGCAGCCACTCCGAGACATCCTTGACCCGAGCAGCAGGGAGGCAACATACCATCCTGGTGCCTCTTTTGCGGCCACAGAAACGCCTACCTGCACCCTCTACGATAGAATCCCCTATCATGATAGCTCTTCCACCCCTTTTCCTGACCTGCAGTGCGGCCGAGCCCTCTGTGGTCCCACGGGCCAGGCTGTTGCCGCTTTCCCCTGGGAGGTCATCCCCCCCAACAGTATCCAAAGTGGTCTATCTGTTTGAGAGGGGGGTGGCCACAGGGGACTCCTGCACTACCTGCCTGTGCCTACTACTCTGACTGGTGGTCACCCATCCCTTTTCTGCCTGTGCAGCTATTATCTGCTGTGTGACCACCTCGCTAAACCTGTTATCCACGACTTCCTCAGCATTATGGATGCTCCACAGTGAATTCACCTGCAGCTCCATCTCCATAATGCGGGTCGCCAGTAGTTGCAGATGGATCCACTTCCTGCACACATGCTCACTCGGGACACTGGAAGCATCCCTGATTTCCCACAAAGGGCAGGAGGAGCAGTTCACGGGGCTGAACTCTCCTGTCATGACCTACCCTTAGACTAATTAGTTACACCCTTAATTTAAAAAAAATACTAATTACATGAGGGGCCTTTTTCTACCCACTTCAATCTAAGATTCTTAATAAACTGCACTGAATTAAAAAAAGAAACACTTCAGTAGTACTCACCTTATCACCAGAGTTCTTTTCCCACAAAAATAAACTTTTCACTTTTTTAAAGATATCTACATGCACTAATAGCTGCTACTCACCCAACCAATCAGCTTGCAGCTCTCCTCTGACGTCACTGTTGACTTTCTTCATGAAGAATTCTATCATATTATGGTCGCTCATCCTCAAGGGATTTCACACAACTAGATTGTCAAAAATTCCTCTCTCTTTACACAATACCCAGTCTGGGATGGCCTGTTCTCTAGTTGGTTCCTCAACATATTGGTCCAGAAAACCATCCCGTATACTTTTGGCCTCGTTATCTCGAGAGACAATGGATACGCGCCTGGAGGTGGTCAGTGGTTTGTGAAGCAGCGCCTGGAGTGGCGATAAAGGTCAATTCTAGAGTGACAGGCTTTTCCACAGGTGCTGCAGAGAAATTTGTTTGTCGGGGCTGTTGCACAGTTGGCTCTCCCCTTGCACCTCTGTCTTTTTTCCTGCCAAGTACTAAGTCTCTTCGACTCGCCACATTTTAGCCCTGTCTTTATGGCTGCCCGCCAGCTCTGGCGAACGCTGGCAACTGACTCTCAGGACTTGTGATCAATGTCACAGGATTTCATGTCGCGTTTGCAGACGTCTTTATAGCGGAACATGGACGGCCGGTGGGTCTGATACCAGTGGCGAGCTCGCTGCACAATGTGTCTTTGGGGATCCTGCCATCTTCCATGCGGCTCACGTGGCCAAGCCATCTCAAGAGCCGCTGACTCAGTAGTGTGTACAAGCTGGGGATGTTGGCCGCTCGAGGACTTCTGTGTTGGAGATACGGTCCTGCCACCTGATGCCAAGTATTCTCCAGAGGCAGCGAAGATGGAATGAATTGAGACGTCACTCTTGGCTGACATACGTTGTCCAGGCCTCGCTGCCTTAGAGCAAGGTACTGAGGACACAGGCCTGATACACTCGGACTTTTGTATACACTCCAGTAATTCCTCCTCTACGTTATTGTGACAAATTTGATTTGACCAATCTATATGCAGATTTAAGTCACCCATAATTACAGATGTTGCTTTATCGCATGCATCTCTAATTTCCTGTTTCAGACCATTCCCACATCACCACCACAGTTTGGGGGTCTATATATAACCCCCACTAACGTTTTTTGCCCCTTATTGTTTCTCAGCTCTACCCATACAGACTCCACATCATCAGCTCTCATATCCTTCCTCACTATTGTATTACTTTCCTTTTTAACCAGAAATGCAACTCCACCGCGGGTGGAAATAAGCCATTTTACTGATGGTGTGAAAATTTGGTCAGAAGCTCATCGCAAGGCATCTCAAGGTTAACTATGTAACCAAGTGTGTGAACAGTTTGGCTTCGTCTCAAACATTTACAAAGGAGAGGGATGGAGTATGTAGCTAGGAAATATTTGAAGCAGAGACAGAAAGCAATGGCTTCAATCTTCTCAATATTTAATTGGCATTGCAGATGTGTGAGGTAATACATTTTGAAAGGAGGAATGAGGAGAGACAATACAAGTGAAATGGTATAACTATAAAGGTGGTGAAATAACAATGACACCTGGAGTATTTGTACACAAATCTTTGTCGCCAAACCGTTAATAAATATATGGGATCCTCGGTTTTATAAATAGAGGCAAAAAAAGCAAAAGCAAGGACATTATGTGAAACATATATAAAATACTAGTTCAGCTGCACCTGAAGTCTTGTGTCGAATACTGGGAACCACACTTTAGGAAGGACATGAAGCCTTCGGAGAGGGTAAAGAACTGTTTTATGAGAATTTGTGCAGCCATGAGGGATTACAGTTATGTAGCCTGGGTTGTTCTGCTTCGAGCAGAGAACTTTCAGAGGAGATTCCAGTGTCAGAAAGTTCAGTATTAAGAAGGCACAGATTGAAGGTAATTGACAAAGAACCAGAGGTGAAATGAGGAGAACTTTCTTACACAGCGAGTTGTTGGGATCTGGAATTCACTGCCTGAAAAAATGGTGGAAGCAGATTCAATAATATATTTCAAAAGAGAATTCAGCAAATACATGAATTGGTATTTAAAAAGCTGGAGTGTGGGTCAAAAGGAGGAGAGAGGAACTAATTTGATATCTCTTTCAAAGAGACTGCACTGACACAATGGGCTGAATATCCTCCTTCTGTGCGTCGGGTTTGTGACTCATGATCTGCCCGTTCCCGTTCTTGTTGAGGCAGGTGACACACAAAGCTCCTGCTTTCTCCTCATTTCCATGAATTCTACTTGCTGCCCAGGGTGACCCACGCTGATGTCTGTCTGCACATTAACTGGGAGCGAAGTGTGCGTGAGGCTGGTTCGTGTTTCAGCCAGCATTCAGCTTTTAAAGGCAGTCTGTCCCTCTTAAAGGGAAGCTGCACTGAATCACAGGAGGCTGCGTGTGCTGCTGCTGCTGACTGTGAATTCTGCAATTGGAAACAAGGTAAATGGAATACTAGGACAGAGAGAGGGATCTGCAGTTCACGGATGTGCTGCTGGAGGCCTTAGTCATGGAGGGGGACAGGAGGAGGGAGGCCATGTTTTCATGGCGTGGGGCCGAGGCCCTCAAGTAACACTCTCCGAAGGGAATGGGAGCAGGTGGCCTGGGAGGTCAATGCAAGAGGTCCGGCCCCGAGGACCTGGCAGCAGAGCCAGAAGAAGTTTAATGAGCTCACACGGGTGATCAATGTCGGTGAATTCATCTCCACATGGCATCTCCTACCCCAACACAACCAACCTCTCACACTGCTCAATGTACCACACCCCCATCACTCACCCATCAGCAATCCCTAACACTCAGGACTCACACCTAACATTCACTTACTCCACCTCACCCTCACACACCTTCCACTGATGCTAGCCTCACACCCACCTCTCAATGCCTCCACATACCTCCAGCTATTCAGCTATGGCAGGCAAATCACCCAAACACAGTGAAACAAAATCACTGCCATTCTGCTCTCTCTCTTACAGGACAAGGCGGCCCATAAACACAGGGAGCAGCAGTGTTCCGGCGAGGGCCAAACATAACTTCATCCCCAGAGCCTGAGGGAGGAGATGGTTCTTCACATCATGGGACCGGCTGTGACAGAGGCCGTAACATCCGGCATCTCCGACAGTATTTAGGATGATGCTATGTTCCTGCCTTGTGTCCCTTCTTAACTCCCACCTCCCCCTCATCCTGCTGTCTGGGATGATGTACAAGCTTCAGATGGTGGGACCATTGACCTCCTGCTTTCCATCCCACCCTCAATCCCTCACCCCAACTTTCCACTTCTAATTTTATACTTTCCAATGATAACCCAAAACTACCAGCTTTCCAGTCACAGCAGCTCCAGGAGACAGAGAGAGAGCAGCAGCACAGCACTGATGGCGAAGCACCATCACTTGGTCTAATACTCACAGCCAACAGTACAAATACTTACACTGTGTGTGCTTTAGAGGCTGGTATAGAGTCGGAATCTACACGTGGTGAGTCACCGAGCACGAGTGAGCTGCAGCCAGGCCAGGGGGAAAGGATAGTTCATGTGTCAGCTCACCAGAGGGCGAGGTCACAAACGAGTTATAATACACAGGACTCAGATATGAACATTGCTGGAACTGCATACAGGAGAATGCTGATGGACATGTACACTGAGAGACTTTGTCCATTGACAGGCCTGTCAGACAGTCTGTTATCACTGTTAAGGAACATGGAGGAGTCCGGCTCCAAGATGGCACAGGACATTGCACAGAGATTGAAGCCCATTCTTTCCCCTGTGGAAGTGGTCACTAACTCCATGACATCACTAGCAGACCCAGCCATGATACAATATCTGGTGACTATTGTCTCAGCTTCCACTGCAGCACAGACGGCAGACACCCAACGTCTCAGTGCTGCAATGGAAGCTCAGACTGAGGTCATGAGATCCATGCTTGCTGCCATGCAGGATCAAGCTTTTGTAGTGGGTAGGGCAGATCCCCCTCCTCTTGCCTCTTGACATAGATTCCCCTCTCTGCAGCCTCTGCTCCATTTGTTGGTCATTTTACAGACCCAGAGACACTGTCACTACAGTCCCCAAACCTCGTCCAGAATTGGGTCACAAAGTCCTCTGTCCTGCCTGAATGTCTGCAGCAGCTCACGACACAACGTCCAGAAAAAACATCCAAAGCACCTCCACTAACTTTACAATGGCATTAGCAAGTCAAAAGCCCCTCACCTGTAAGTTCGATGCCTGGTCCTTTGAAATAACAAGTGACTAACACAGGTTGTCAGTGGACATCCACAGACCAAGTTTCAAGGACAGACATCAGCACTGTTGGACTGGTGCACTGACGTCACCTTGAACCCTCCTTACACTAACAGCACATCCATAGAACGCCCGGGCAAGTCCCCTGCCCAGCATGGGGCACTGTGTTGGCCACACTAGAAGTGGCCGGCTGTACAGATAGCATCATTTTATGGATCAAGGTTTCTGTAACATTGGCACCAGCATGAAATTCACAGCCGGGGGAGATAGAGAGAAAAAGCAACTCACTTTCAATGGGGAATTGGGAAAAGAGTTGAAGGCATAAGATTTTCAAGAATATGGGAGATGGACAGGGAAATGGGACTAATTGGAGGGGTGAGGCCATGGAGGGATTAAAACACAAGAATGAAGATATTTAAATTAAGATGCTGCCAGACCGGGAGCCAATGTAGATCAGTGAGCACAGGGGTGATGGGTGATCAGGATTTGGGGTGATGGGTGATCAGGATTTGGGGTGATGGGTTATCGGGATTTTGTGTATATTAGTTTACAGGCAGCAGAGTTCTGGATGGTCTGTGGTTTATGGAGGTTTATAACTGGGAGGGTGACCAGGACAGAATTGGAATAGTCATGTGTGGATTTAACAAAAACACGGATGAGGGCTTATGCAGGAGATGTTTTGAGACAGAAGTGGACATGGGTGATATTACTGAAGTGGTATTAGGCAGGTTAAGTGATGGAGAGATCATAGCGATGAACTCAGCTCAGGTACAAATAGAACATAGAGGTTGTAAACTGTCTGGTTCAGCCTCAGACATTGGCTAGAGAGGTCGATATAGACAGTGGATAGGGAGCAGACTTTGTGAGAGAGACTGAAGACAGAGGCTTCAGTAGTCCCAGGATTTACATGACAAGAACAAATGTCAGTGACATATGGTTTATAGATATAATAGTTGGATCCAGAGACTTACCAGGGACACCAATGATAGCGAGGATGGGATAGTAGATCGTTTGAATTATCTTTAGTGCACAATAGATTCGCATTTCTAATGTTCTCCAATAATAATCTGCAGTAACTTCGCCAAACCAATAGGATAAACTCTTGCTGCCCATTTTTGTAAAATTCCAATCTATTGTTCTCAGATTCTGATCAATCCTTTCCCACTCTCTGGAGCTGCTGTTAGTGTGGGGGTGATGCTCCCGGCTTGGAATAACACATTGAAAGAAACCCCTTATGAATGGAAGTGTAAAACTCTCCAATGACTCAATTAGGGTGCATGGAGACTGACATTAATTACACACACTGAACAAACAGATTCAGTTAACACCTGTCAAACCAACATTTAGTGTTCCAAAATAAAGTAGAACATTTACCCAGACTGGATGTTATGTATGAGGTTTGTTAAGGGAAGGAGTGGTAGAGTCACTGGCCAGAAGCTTTCACTCCTCCTTGGCTATGGGAGTAGTGACAGGGGAGTGGAGGACTGTAAATTATGCACCCTGTTAAAAAAAAAAGAGATGGGATAAACCCTGTAGCTTCTGACCAATCAGTCTAATGTCGGCGATTGGAAATTTCTAGAGGCCATAACCCAGCTCAAAAATATATCTTTCTTGGAAAAACATCTGATAATAAATGACAAACAGGATGGATAGCTTGATAACCAATCATGTCTGATAATCTTGATCAAGTTAGTTGATGACATAACTGTGAGTGTTGATGAGGGCAGCTTGTTTCGTGTTATGTATATGAACTTTCAAAAGGCCTGTGATCAAATGACATTTCATAGACTTGTTATGAAAAATGGAAGACATGGATTAATGTGACAGTGATAGTGTGGATATGACATTGACTCAGGGACAGAAAGCAGACAGAAGTGGTGAACAGACATTGTTTATTCTGGGGGAGGAGAATATACAGTGATGTTTCTCAGGGGTCAGTATTAGAACCAGTGCTGTTCCTGACATATAGATAGGTGCATGATATCGACGTAAATGTAAAAATAAACAATTTCAACTCCTGCAGATGGCATGAAACTTATAAGTAAGGGTAACAAAGGCGCAGACCACAGAATTATCCAACCTCACAGACTCTATATATTTTTTTATTTATCATGGACTCTCATCCAACACCAATGTATTTCTCACTGTAATTTATTTGTGTGTGATTCTCGTGTGAGTGTGTGCGTGAATGAGCAGCGTACATGTTTATTATTTTATTCAGATCCAGTTTAGATTGTTAAGTATAATAAACTCACCTCTTGTTTAATCTCAAGAAAACCTGTCTGACTGGTTCTTACATGAGCACAATAAAGGTATAAGGTAAAATACTCACTGAGGTGGTCAGCACGTCCAATGCGAAAAAAAAATAAACCCTATTGTGGTCAAATGAGAGATCGGACAAGAGGGGATCTGGGACCCCTCCTCACATGGCTGTAACAGAAATTGATTGTAACCCAATGACAAACGAGAAATTAGAAGGAGGTAAAACAATTGATTCCCAGAATAAAAAATGAAGATTTCAATGTAGGTTTTATTGTGGCTTTCGCTGCTACAGCACTAAAAAGTTCACATTCGGAGACAGTACCATCCTGAGCCACAGCTCATGAAAATATGAACAGATGAATTAGGATCACGAGTAGGCCACTCGGCCCCTCAAGCCTGCTCTGCCATTCAATAAGGTCATGACTAATCTGATTGTAAACTCGACTTCACATTTCCACCTGCCCCCGATAACCTTTCACCCTTTTGCTTATCAGTAATCTATCTACCTCTGCCTTACAAATATTCAAAGACTCTGCTTCCAGCGCCTTTTGAGGAAGAGATTTCCAAAAACACACGACCCTCACAGGAAAAAAATCTCCTCATCTGTGTGTTAAATGGGTGACCACCCCCCGCCTTATTTTTAAATAGGGACCCCTAATTCTAGATTCTCCCACAATGGGAAACATCCTTTCCACATCCACCCCGTCAAGACGCCTCAGAGTCCTATATGTTTCAATCAAGTCGCCTCTTACTCTTCTAAAGTCCAGCGGATACAAGCCCAGCCTGTCCAATATTCCCACATAAGACGGCCCGCCCATTCCAGGTATCAGTCTAAATAGCCTTCTCTGTACTGCCCCCAATACATTTACATTATTCCATTAACAAGGAGACCAATACTGTACACAATACTCCAGATGTGGTCTCACCAATGCCCTGTAAAACTGAAGCATGACCTCCATACTTTGCTATTCAATTTCTCTTGCAGTAAACAATAACATTCTATTAGTTTTCCAATTACGTGCTGCACCTGCTTACTAGCCTTTTGTGATTCATGCACTTGGACACCCAGATCCCTCTGCATCTCAGAGCACTGCAATCTCTCACCATTTAGATAACAGGCTTCCTTTTTATTCTTCCTGCCAAAGTGGGCAATTTCACACTTTCCTGCAGTATACTCCATTTTCCAGGTCTTTGCCCACTCACTTAACCTATCTCTATTCCTTTGCAGTGCCCTATGTCCTGTTCACAACTTAGTTTCCTACATATCTTTGTGTCATGGGAAAATATAGCAATTCGGTCCCTTCATCCAATTAATTTATATAAATTGTAAAAATTTGAAGATCCCTTTGGTACATCACTCGTTTCATCTTGCCAACCAGAAAATTACCCATTTATGCTGACACACTGTTTCCTGTTAGCTAGTCAATCTTCTTCCCATACCAATATTTTACCCCCGACACCATGAGCTTTTATTTTCAGCGATAAACTTTGATGTGGCATCTTATCAAATGCCTTATGGAAATCTAAGTCCAGTACATCCACCGGTTCCCCTTCATCCACAGCACAAGTAACTCCATCAAAGAAATCCAACAAACTGATTAAACATGATTTAACTTTCATAAATCCATGTTGATTCTGCCTGATTACCTCGATTTGTTCTGAGTGCCGGCTATACCATGCCTAATAATATCTTCTAAATTTTTCCCCAAGACAAATGTCTCGCTAACTGGCCTGTAGTTTCCTGCTTTCTGTCTCCCTCCTTTTTGAATAAAGGAGTTATATTGCCAATAAAGGAGTTACATACAGAGTGAAGTAACTTGGTATAGGTTAAACGCCCTGTCTGCTGAAAAGTTGAGTAATGTAGCCGGAAGGTTAGGGATTACACTCCGTCCAAAAACTAGGGAATGCGTAATCGTAAGACTTGTGGCCAACCATTTTTCACTTGAAGCTGACGGCTCAAACAGGGTTAGAATCACTAACAGATAGAGTAATGTTAGCTAAGGTAAAACTAGAACAGAAAGGACTAGAATTTGAATTCCAGAGAGAGCGAGAAAGAGCAGAGTGAGCGTCAAGAAAGGGAAAAAGTAAGAGTGTTCCAGAAGGAGAAGGAGGAAAGGGAGTTATGGCGGCTCAAACAACTAGATGAAGACTCAGTACACCCAGTGAAGGCACAGCTAGTGAGGGAGCTGCTCCTAGCTCAGGACCATGTGCTGAGCTCTTAAAGATCTCCCAGTTCATTCTAAAGTTCAATGAGGAGGATGTGGCAGCACTTTTCTTTCCTTTTAAAACATTTTCAAAGCAACTGCAATGACCGTCAGAGAACTGGACACTGGTTTTACAAAATAAAATGACAGGAAAGATGAAAGTTCATCAGATTATGAGAGGACTGAAATTGCTATCCTGGGCCCATATGAGATAGTACTGGAGCTGGACCAGCAGAAATTAAGAATCTTTGTAAAGCAGCCTGACCAAACCTACCTGGCGTTTGAAAGAGTTAAGCAATTTCGGAACATTGGAACATAGGAGCAGCAGTGGGACATCGAGCCTGTTCCACCATTCAATATGATAATAGCTGATCATCCACTTCAATGCCTTTTTCCGACACAATCCCCATTTCCCGTTATGTCACTGGTATTTAGGCTGGGGCATTGAGTACACCAATTGGGACATCATGTTACATTTGTACATAACATTGGTTAGGCCGCATTTGGAGTATTGTGGGCAGTTCTGGTCGTCGCACTACACAAAAGATGTGATTAAGCGAGAGAGGGTGCAGAAAAGATTCACAAGGATATTGCCTGGTTTGAAGGGTTTGATTTATAAAGAGAGACTGGATAGGCTGGGTCTGATTTGCCTGCAGTGAAGGAGGCTGAGAGGAGACATGATAGAGCTATATAAAATTAAGGGAGGCATAGATAGGGTAGATAGCCAGAGTCTGTTTCCCATGGTTGCGGTGACTAAAACTAGAGTGCGTAGATTTAAGGTGAGAGGGAGGAGGTCGAAAGGGATCAAAGGGGTAAATGTTTCACACAAAGAATAGTGGGTATCTGGAATGATCTGCCTGAGGAGGTGGTGGAGGCAGGAAAAGTAGTGACATTTAAGAGGCATCTGGACAGGTACTTGAATGAACAAGGCATAGAGGGATATGGAATTAATGCAAGCAGTTGGGATCAGTATAGATCAGCATTATAGTCAGCCCAGACGCGGTGGGCCGAAGGGCCTGTTTCTATGCTGTACGACTCAATGACTCCATTTAGAAATCTGTTAATCTCTGCTTTAAACATACTCAACAACTGAGCTTCCACAGCCCTCTGGGGCTGAGAATTCCAAAGATTCACAACCCTCTGAGAAAAGGCATGTCTCCTCATCTCTGTCCTAAGTGGATTTCCACTTATTTTTAAATTGTTTCCCCTGGTTCTAGATTCCCCAACCAGGGGAAACATGTTAGCTGCATCTACCCTGTCTATCACTTTCAGTATTTTGCAGGTTTCAATGAGATCACCTCTCATTCTTCGAAACTCTAGAGAATACAGGCCCAGTTTCCCCAATCTCTCTTCATGGGATGGTCCTGCCATCTCGGGAACAAGTCTGATGAACCGTCATTGCACTCCCTCGATGATCATAACATCCTTCCTCAGGTGAGGGGACCAAAACTGCACACATTACTCCAGGGGCAGTCTAACCAAGTTTCCATACAATTGCAGCAAAACGTCACTACTACTGCACTCAAATCCACTTCAATAAAGGCTAACATACCATTAGTCTTCCTAACTGCTTTCTGCACCTGCATGTTTGTTTTCATTGACGTATTGACGAGGACATCCAGGTCCCTTCGTACAACTACACTTTCTAATGTCTTACCGTTTAAGAAATACTCTGCACATCGGTTCCTGCTACCGAAGTGGAAAATCTCACATCTTTCCACATTATATTTCAACTGCCATGTTCTTCCCCACTCACGAAGTCTGTCCAAATCCCTTTGAAGCCGTCTTGCATCTTCCTCACAACACTCATTCCCATCTAGTTTACTGGCATCTGAAAACCTGGAAATATTACATTGGTCCCCACATCCAAGTCATTGATACATATTGTGAAGAGCCGGGTCCCAAGTACTGATCCCTGCAGTACCCCACTAGTCACAGCCTGCCAAGGCAAGAATGACTCATTTATTCCTACTCTCTGCTTTCTGCCTGTTCTTCTTCTTTGGGCCTCCTTATCTCGAGAGACAATGGATACGCGCCTGGAGGTGGTCAATGGTTTGTGAAGCAGCGCCTGGAGTGGCTATAAAGGCCAATTCTAGAGTAACAGGCTCTTCCACAGGTGCTGCAGAGAAATTTGTTTGTCGGGGCTGTTGCACAGTTGACTCTCCCCTTGCGCCTCTGTCTTTTTTCCTGCCAACTACTAAGTCTCTTCGACTCGCCACATTTTAGCCCCGTCTTTATGGCTGCCCGCCAGCCCTGGCGAACGCTGGCAACTGACTCCCACGACTTGTGATCAATGTCACAGGATTTCATGTCGCGTTTGCAGACGTCTTTAAAGTGGAGACATAGGCGGCCGATGGGTCTGATACCAGTGGCGAGCTCGCTGTACAATGTGTCTTTGGTGATCCTGGCATCTTCCATGCGGCTCACATGGCCAAACCATCTCAAGCGCCGCTGACTCAGTAGTGTGTACAAGCTGGGGATGTTGGCCACGTCGAGGACTTCTGTGTTGGAGATATGGTCCTGCCACCTGATGCCAAGTATTCTCCGGAGGCAGCGAAGATGGAATGAATTGAGACGTCGCTTTTGGCTGACATACGTTGTCCAGGCCTCGCTGCCATAGAGCAAGGTACTGAGGACACAGGCCTGATACACTCGGACTTTTGTGTTCCGTGTCAGTGCGCCATTTTCCCACACTCTCTTGGCCAGTCTGGACATAGCAGTGGAAGCCTTTCCCATGCGCTTGTTGATTTCTGCATCTAGAGACAGGTTACTTGTGATAGTTGAGCCTAGGTAGGTGAACTCTTGAACCACTTCCAGAGCGTGGTCGCCAATTCTGCCTGTTAACTAATCCTTAATCCATGCCAGTACATTATCTCCTATCCCTTGTGCTTCAATTTTACTAAACAACCTCCTGTCGGGGACTTTATCAAAAGCCTTCTGAAAATCCAATTATACCACGTCTACCGACTCCCCTTTATCAAATCTGTGCGCAACATCCTCAAATAACTCCAACAGGTTCGTCAAACATTGTTTCCCATTTATATATCCATGTTGACTCTGCCCAATCAGATCCATTTATCACATTCTTTGGAATAGAGTATAGCTTGTTCCCAGCGACTGATGTAAGGCTAACATGTCTGTAGTGCCCTGTTTTCTCTCTCCCTCCATTCTTAAATAATGGGGAGGCATTTTCTATCTTCCAATCTACAGGAACAGTTCCAGAATCTACAGAATATTGAAAGATATTCACAAATGTATCCACTATTTCCAAAGCTACCTCTTTCAACACTCTGGGATGTAGAATATCAGGACCTGGGGACTTGTCAACCTTCAGCTTTATTAATTTCTCCAAGACAACCTTCTTCCTCATACTAATTTCCTTCACTTCCTCAATCTCCCTAGTCCCTTAGATCTCTAACTCTGGGAGATTTCTTGTATCTTCCTCAGTGAAGGCAGACACAAAGTAATCATTTAGCTTATCTGCCATTTCTCTATTCCCCATTATAAATTCTCTTGACACTGCCTGTAATGGACACACATTTGGCTTAGCTAAACTTTTCCTTTTTCCGTACCTATAGAGGATTTTACAGTCCATTTTGTGTTTGTTTTTGGCCAGTGATATGAGCGCTCAAGATAGAGCCCACATATGAATACCTCAGAGCGGTGATCCTCGTCGAGGAGTTCACAAACTCGCCCCCTCGCATTAAACCCCACATAGAGGGCCGGAAGGTTCACAGATATTCTGGCTGATGATTTTTCCCTTGTACGCAAAGCCTTAACCCCAGAGGGAACTCCGTTCCTAGTCACCCCAAAGATCCGAGAATAAAAGGTGGAAGGGTGATCGGAGTCCGAGCAGCCATGGGCAAGAACGAAAAGCGGGACAGACAAGGGTCCATCCTCAGGCCAAATAGGACGGTACTGAGAGCAGGAGTAATGGCTGAAGATCTGTATGTTTTCACTGGAATAAGGCAGATCACCATTGAGATGACTAATGGACGTGACGGGGAAACCTGTAGGATTAATCAGGGTCCACCAGAGCAGTGCAGGTAAATGGGCCCTGATGGAAAGCACAGCAGATCAGGCTGTGCGTTTAACTGTCACAGTCAGACCCAGTAAACACACCGCCGAGCGTGTGGAAAACTTAACAAAATCCCAGAGTTACCAGGATTTTGTATTCCAAGGAAAAGTGACCCCATACCCCTCGAGTGAGGCACGCAAGCCCATCGTCATAGTGAGGGATACAGGGGCCACCCAATCCCTTCACCTGGGAAAAGGCATCACCTTTACCCCAGAGAGTACAGTGAATGCTGGAGTGTGAGTGAATGCTATCGGAAGACAGTATATGTCCATACCTTTATATCAGCTGCAATTGGTGTGTGACCCAGTTTCAGGACCGGTAACCATGGGAATTGTACCTAGATTACCGATGTATGGGTCGACCTGCTCCTGGGTAATGATCTGACAAGGGAAAAGGTGGCAGCTTTCCCAGTATTTCTTGAGACACCAAAAGAGGTCAGAGAGACAGAAGTTACAGAAGAAGGTCCAAGGCATTCTCCCTGATTGTGTGGTGACTCGGTCCATGGCCAAACAATCTCCTGAACTTACACAGCAGACGGATGACCCTACTGTCTGGTTGTCTGAAACCTTCTTTGTGAAGTTAGAGGACCCAAAGTGTGTGTTAAACAGATCGTCCTTAGTTGAGTCTCTGTGCTAAAAAAAAGCACAGACTGCCCAAACCAAAACTGAAGCAGAGGGAGTTGCAGAGTGCTACTATTTAAAGAATGAGGAGCTGATGTGGCAGTGGAGACCTGCTCACAGACCTGCGGATGAAGACTGGACAGTGGTTCACCGCATAGTGGTGCCGCTGGGGACGCTGACAGAAATATTAAGAATGTCCCACGAACATCCACTGACTGGACATGTCAGTGTACGAAAAATCGAAGACCGCATAAGAGAACATTTAGACTGGCCACAACTCACAATTCACCAAAGAGAAGGACTTGGTGGATGATAAGCCAATGGAAGGGAGTGTAGATAGTCTAGGTCATGTCGTTATCAAAAAGGAGGCGTTGGGCGTCTTGCAAAGCATTAAGGTAGATAAGTCCCCAGGACCTGATGGGATCTACCCCAGAATACTGAGGGAGGCAAGGGAAGAAATTGGTGGGGCCTTGACTGAAATCTTTGCATCCTCATTGGCTACAGGTGAGGTCCCAGAGGAGTGGAGAATAGCCAATGTTGTTCCTTTGTTTAAGAAGGGAGGCAAGGATAATCCAGGAAATTATAGGCCGGTGAGCCTTACGTCAGTGGTAGGGAAATTATTAGAGAGCATTCTTCGGGACAGGATTTACTCCCATTTAGAAACAAACGATTTTATTAGCGAGAGGCAGCACGGTTTTGTGAAGGGGAGGTCGTGTCTCACTAACTTGATTGAGTATTTTGAGGAAGTAACGAAGATGATTGATGAAGGAAGGGCAGTGGATGTTGTCCACATGGCCTTCAGTAAAGCCTTTGACAAGGTCCCTCATGGCAGACTGATACAAAAGGTGAAGTCACACGGGATTAGAGGTGAGCTGGCAAGATGGATACAAAACTGGCTCGGGCATAGTAGTGGTAGCAGTGGAAGGGTGTTTATCTGAATGGTGCGCTGTGACTTGTGGTGTTCGGCAGTTTTTTTTTTTTTTAGATTAGAGATACAGCACTGAAACAGGCCCTTCGGCCCACCGAGTCTGTGCCGAACATCAACCACCCATTTATACTAATCCTACACTAATCCCATATTCCTACCAAACATCCCCACCTGTCCCTATATTTCCCTACCACCTACCTACACTAGTGACAATTTATAATGGCCAATTTACCTATCAAAATGCAAGTCTTTTTGGCTTGTGGGAGGAAACCGGAGCACCCGGAGAAAACCCACGCAGACACAGGGAGAACTTGCAAACTCCACACAGGCAGTACCTAGAATTGAACCCGGGTCGCTGGAGCTGTGAGGTTGCGGTGCTAACCACTGCGCCACTGTGCCGCCCCAATCTGATTTTCTGAACCAGTCTGCCATGTGTTTGTAGTGTCGGGGATAAATGATTTGGAGGAAAATGTAACTGGGCTGATTAGTAAGTTTGTGGACAACACAAATATTGGTGGAGTTGTGGGTAGTGATGAGGATTGTCAAAGGATACAGCAGGATATAGATCGGTTGGATACTTGGGCGGAGAAATGGCTGATGGAGTTTAATCCGGACAAATATGTGGTAATGCATTTTGGAAGGTCTAATGCAGTGGGACGTATACAGTCAATGGCAGAACCCTTAGGAGTATTGACAGGCAGAGAGATCTGGGCGTACAGGTCCACAGGTCGCTGAAAATGGCAACGCAGGTGGATAAGGTAGTCAAGAAGGCATACGGCATGCTTGCCTTCATCGGTCGGGGCATAGAGTATAAAAATTGGCAAGTCATGCTGCAGCTGTGCAGAACCTTAGTAAGGCCACACTTAGAATATTGTGTGCAATTCTGGTCGCCACACTACAAGAAGGACGTGGAGCCCTTGGAGAGGGTACAGAAGAGGTTTACCGGGATGTTGCCTGGTATGGAGAGCATTAGCTATGAGGAGAGGTTGGATAAACTCGGAATGTTTTCACTGGAACGACGGAGGTGGAGGGGCGACATGATGGAGGTTTACAAAGCTATGAGTGGCATGGACAGAGTGGATGGTTAGAAGCTTTTTCCCAGGGTGGGAGAGTCAGTTACTAGGAAAAATAGGTTTACGGTGAGAGGGGCAAAGTTTAGAGGGGATGTGCGAGGCAAGTTCTTTACACAGAGGATGGTGAGTGCCTGGAATTTGCTGCCGGTGGAGGTGGTGGAAGCAGGTACGATAGCGACGTTTTAAGAGGTATCTTGTCAAATACATGAATAGGATGGGAATAGAGGATACAGTCCCCGGAAGTGCAGAAGATTTTAGTTTAGGCACGCATCAAAATCGGCGCAGGCTTGGAGGGCCGAATGGCCTGTTCGTGTGCTGTACTGTTCTTTGTTCCACGAAGATGTGGTTGAGCTCTGTAAAACTGGTCACATGTGCCAGGTTGTGCGGAAGCCACAACCGGCAATAAAACCTGCATCCCTAATTCCCATACGGTTTTTGGGGATCCCTTCAGCAGAGTGCTGGTGGATTGTGTGGGACACCTGCTGAAAGCAAAGTGGCGTCTACCAGTATCTTCTCACCATTATGGACGTAGTGGACCAATACCCAGAGGCCATTCCCCTGAGGAGCTATCTCAGCCAATGTAGTGGTGGAGGGTCTGAACCAATTCTTTACACGATATGGGTTGCCTGCTGAGATTCAGATGGTCACACATTTAATGTCCACTATTTTTGAAAATGTCATGGGTAATCTGAACATAACCCAGCAAAACTCCTGAGCCTACCACCCGCAGTCACAACTGGCTTTGGAGCGGTACCACCAGACCCTAAAGGCAATGATCAGCTCATACTGCTATGAGTAACCCTATGACTTTGACAAAGGGCTGGGATTTCTCCTGTTGGTTACCAGGGACTTATCCAGTGATTCCACTGGCTTTAGTCTCTTTGAATCAGTTTATAGACACGAGAGGACAGATCCTCTTTAACTAATCAAGGAGAAGTTTTTGGGACACGGGGATGAGTCTTCCATGTTAGACAACATTTCCATGCTCTGGGAATAGTTCACGAGAGCCTGTGCAATGGCTCAGGAATACCTAAAAACCTCCCAGATAGCTATGAAAATGTAAGCAGGCAAAAATGCCGCGGCCAGAACATTTCAGAACAGAGACCATGTATTGTTATTCCTCCCAATGCAGAGTGAACCCCTTAAAGCCCAGTTCAGTGGTCCATGTCGAGTGGCAAACGGAATAGTCAGGTAAATTATTTAATTGACACAGCAGACCAAAGGAAAAAAAGTGAAGGCTGTGGAGGGGACAGACAAGTACTGATCTGTCAGACAGTCAGGAGGGAAGGATTGAAAAGGACAGTGAGGACACGTTAGAGGAGGGCCAGGAGGATTCCCAACTAGAACCCCCTACTCTCCAATTAGCCAACCCTGAAATGTTAGAGCAATTAGACCACACGCTCTCCTCCTTAAATGCAGGACAAACAGGTACCCTAAAAAGGCTGCCAACAGCATTTGCAGAAACATGCAAGGACAAAGGAAGGTTTCCAAAAAGGTAAGACAATGGTGAGGGAGATGGCTGACCTAGTGGAAGTGATACAGGAGAGTGCAGTGAAAGCCGGACAGACACTTGTGAGCACTAATGTCCCAGAGGACATAGGGCAGATCAGAAAATTAATCCTCCCCATAGTAATGAGAAAAGGGAAGGGAAAATACCCTAAAGTGAACAGCACTTGTGTACCTCACCAGAAAGCTAAAAGTGAGGTCAGTGTGGATCTACCCACTGAAGAACCCAATGATCAGATCCCAAACCCAAAGCTCATCAAGCACAACAATTTAAAAGCAGAACTCAGCAAGAACAATGGCCCAGAGGAAACCTCAAACACCTCACAGGGGCTAAAATAAACAATGCATTACACACTGTCGTTTTTGGGAGAAAGGTTATCAATGTGCAGGAACCTGAATGGTTCAAGCTTCATTGCAAGAGGGGAAAAAAAACAATGTAATCGCTGATGAATTGTCCAGGGTGGAACCCGACACGTAACCATCCCAGACAAAACTCCAACGCAATTAAGTCAGCACAACTGTAACAGACATTGTCAGCTGCAGTAATTCTAAGATGAATGTGTCAATTTGAGAAGTTATTATTGAGATTGAATGTGGCCACGTGGGCCAGCAACAAAGGGCATTTTGACCAGCCAAATACTTCAAGAATACAAATTGAGCCGGAAGACAACCGAATCTACCAACATCACAGAATAAGTATGTTTTTTTCAAAATTAATTTAGGACTCCAATCCAACCACAAATGTACTTCTCACTCTGTAATATCGTTGTGTGTGATTCTCGTGAGTGTGTGTGTAAGTGTGTGGTGTACTTTTTATGATTTTATTTCGATCGGGTTTAGATTGTTAAGCATAATAAACTCACGTCTTCCGTGTCTAATCTCAAGAGAAACTGTCCGATAGGTTCCTTCACCATCACATCAAAGGGAAACGGTAAAATACTCACTGAGATGGTTAGCACATCCACTCTCTAAAAAGGACAAACCCTATTGCAGACAAATAAGAGGAAGGACAAGAGAAGCGACTGTGACCCCTCTTCACCTGGACGAAACAATAGGCAGGGTTGCGGATGGAGAGAATATGGGAATGAACTCAGATCAGCATTAAATAGATAGCAGAGGTTGTAAACTTCCTGGTTCAGCCTTAGACAATTGCCAGTGAGGGAATGTAGATCTGAATAGGGAATAGAGTTTGTGACAGAAACTGAAGACACGATTTAAATGACAAGAATGCCAAATCCGTGAAATATGGTTTATAAAACTAATAGTTGGATACAGAGACTTACCAGGGACACCAATAATAGCGAGGATGGGATAATAAATCGATTGAATCATCTTAAGAGCATAAAGGATACGCCGTTCAAATGTTATCCAACCATAATCTGCAATGTGCCAGTAAAACCAATTGGAGAAACTCCTTCTGTCCATTGTAGTAACATTCCAATCTATTGTTCTCTGATTCTGACCCATTGTTGTAACATTCCAATCTATTATCCTCAGATTCTGACCCATTGTTGTAACATTCCAATCTATTGTTCTCAGATTCTGACCCATTGTTGTAACATTCCAATCTATTGTTCTCAGTTTCTGACCCATTGTTGTAACATTCCAATCTATTGTTCTCAGTTTCTGACCCATTGTTGTAACATTCAAATCTATTGTTCTCAGATTCTGACCCATTGTTGTAACATTCCAATCTACTGTTCTCAGTTTCTGACCCATTGCTGTAACATTCCAGTCTATTTTGTTCTCAGTTTCTGATCTGTCCTCTCGCTCTCTCTCTGGAGCTGCTGATCCCTGTTAATGCCAGCGGTGATGTTCCCGCTGACAATATGGGATAATACATTGAAAGGAGCCCCTTATTAATAGAAGATGGAAACCCTCCAGTGACACAATTAGGGTCCATGGAGACTGACATTAATTACAGTCACTGAACAAACAGGTTCAGTTAACTCCTTTCAATCCAACACTTTTTGTACCACAATAAAGTAGAACATTTATCCAGTCTGGATAGGATATCTGAGATTCAATGAGGGAAAGAAATGTGGAAACAGCAGCAGCACTGGTCAGAATCTTCGAATCCTCCTTGGATATGGGAGTGGTGACAGAGGACTGGAAGGCTGAAAATTTACACCTTATTTACAAAAGGAGAGGTTGGACAAACCCTGTAACTACTGACCAGTCAGTCCAATGTTGGTGGTTGGAAACTTCTAGAGGCCGTAACCCAGCACGAAGCACTTGTTGCCTGTAAAATCATGGGTTAATAAATGACAAGCAGCAGAGATAGGTTAACGGAAAATCATTTGCTAATCTTGATCGAGTTCGTTGCGGACATATCTGTGAGTGTTAATGAGAATAGCGAGTTTCGTGTAATGGAATCATAGAAACAAAGAAAGGTTAAGGCACAGAAAGAGGCCAGCCGATAAACGAACCATCTATTCTAATCCCACCTTCCAGCATTTGTTTAATAACCCTGCAGATTGCAGAACTTGAGCTGCATATCCAGACTTCATTTGAATAGGTTGAGGGTCCCTGCATGAACTACCCTTTCAGGCAGTGAGTTCCAAAACACACCAACGCAGGGGACACAGTACTGAGCCTTGTGGAACGCCACTGGAAACATCCCTCCAATTTCTAAAATACCCTGAACAATTACCCTTTATTTCCTGCCCCTGAGCCAATTTCCTATTTCTGGGTGAACAAGTGTTTTCCTCAACTCCCCTCTAATCTTTCCACCAATCATTTTAACTCTATGCCCCCTCATCGCTGACCTCTCTGTTAAGGTGGATAGACCATTCACCTCCACTCCATCTAGGCCACTAAAAATGCTGTACATTTCAATCAGATCTCCCCTCAGCCTGCTCTGTTCCAAGGAGAACAACTCTAGCCTATCCAATCTTTCCTCATAGCTGCATTTTTCCAGTCCTGGCAACATCCTCGTAAATCTCCTCTATACCCTCTCTGGTGCAATTACATCCTTTCTGTAATGAGGTCACCAGAACAGCACACAGTACTCAGGTTGTGGTCTACCCAAAGAGTTATACAGTTCCAGCATAACCTCTGTGCTCTTATATTCTATACTTTGGCTAATAAAGGAATTGATTCCATATGCCTTCTTAACCACCTTATCGACCTGTCCTGCTACCTTCAGGTATATGTGGGCATTGACTCCAAAGGTCCCTCACTTCCTCTACACTTCTCACATGTTCCCATTTATCGTATATTCCTTTGCCTTGTTTGACCTCCTCAATTACATCGCCTCATACTTAATCAGGTTGAATCCCATTTGGCACTTTTCTGCCATCGATATCTTCCTGCAGCCTACAGCTATCCTCCTCGCTATCTACTACATGGCCAATCTGTGTGTCATCGACAAACCTCTTGATCATGCTTCTACATTTACGTCCAAATCGTTAATATATACCACAAATAGCAGGGGACCCAGTACTGAGCCCTGTGGAGCGCCACTGGAAGCAGCCCTCCAGTCAATAAAACACCCGTCAACAATTACACTTTGTTTCCTGCCACTGAGCCAATTTGGTATCAACCTGGCTGTATTTCCCTGGACTACATGGGATTTTATTTTTTTAACCAGTCTGACATGTGGGACCTTGTCAAAAGCCTTGATAAAAAATCCATGTAAAAAATATGAACTGCACTACCTCATCTATCTTCCTTGTTACTTCTTCAAAAAATTCAATCAAGTTGGTCAAACTGGAGCGTCCCTTCACAAATCCATGCTGACTATCCTTGATTAGCCTGTGCCTTTCTAACAGACAGTTTAACCTGTCTCGCAGAAATGATTCCAATAATTTGCCCACTACTGAGGTTAGACTGACTGGCCTGTAATTTTTCAGTCTAACCCTGGCTCCCTTTATAAACAGAGGTATAATGTTAACAGTACTCCAATCCTCTGGCACCACACCTGTACCCACTGACGACTGGAAAATGATGGTCAGACCCTCTGCTATTTCCTCTCTTGCTTCTTTTAACAGCCTAGGATGCATTTTATCTGGATCTGGTGACTTATCAACTTTCAAGGATGCTAATCCCATTAATACCTCCTCTCTCCCTAAGTATATCACATCAAATACTTCATATTCCTCCTTCTTAGCTACAATATCTGCATCATACCCCTCTTTTGTAACGTGAAACACGTATTCATTAAGAACCATACCAACATCTTCCACCCCTGCACATGCATATGCAATTATGTATATACACTTATGTGCACAGACTTTCCAAAGGCCTGTGATCAAATGGCATTTCATAGACTTGTTATGAAAATGGAACACATGGATTAATGTGACAGTGATAGTGTGGATATGACACTGACTCAGGGACAGAAAGCAGAGAGAAGTAGTGAACAGACATTGTTCAGACTGGTGGAGGAGGGGGAGTATACCGTGCAATTTTTCAAGGGTCAGTATTAGAACCAGTACTCTTCTTGACTTATAGATAAATTGATACATGACAAAGACTTACGCGTGAAGAGCAGAGTCTCAACATTTGCATAAGCCAGTGGTTAGCACTGCAGCCTCACAGCTCCAGCGACCCGGGTTCAATTCTGGGTACTACTTGTGTGGAGTTTGCAAGTTCTCCCTGTGTCTGCGTGGGTTTCCTCCGGGTGCTCCGGTTTCCTCCCACATGCCAAAGACTTGCAGGTTGATAGATAAATTGGCCATTATAAATTGCTCCTAGTATAGGTAGGTGGTAGGGAAATATAGGGACAGGTGGGGATGTGGTAGGAATATGGGATTAGTGTAGGATTAGTATAAATGGGTGGTTGATGGTCGGCACAGACTCGGTGGGCCGAAGGGCCTGTTTCAGTGCTGTATCTCTAAATAAAAAATAAATAAATAAATAGTAACCTGTGTGAAGGATAGTAGCTGCTTCAGCAGGAGGACGTGGACAGTCAGATGGTGAAATGAGAATACGCATGTGAATGAAATTTAACACATAGAATTGGGGAAGTGATTATTTTGTGAGGGAGAATAAGGGGAGTGAATAGAAACTAAACTGCACCATTTAAAAGATGGTACCGGAGCACAGGGAATGGGTGCGTATGTACACAAATCTTCAATGGTGGCTGGACAAGTTGTGAAGATTTAAAAAAGGCATCCGTGATCCTTTGCTTTATAACTAGAAGCAAAGAATTAAAAAAAAACACAAGAACATTCCGCTAAGACTGGAAATGACTGTTTGAGCCTCAGCCGGGATATTGTTTCCAATTCTGGACACCACACTTTATGAAGATTTCAAGGCTTGGAGATGGTACCTAGGCGTTATACTAGAATGGTAACAGGGATGAGGGACTTCAGTTATGGGGAGAGAATCTGGGATTATTCTCCTTAGAGCAGAGAACCTAAAAGGGAGATTTAATAGAGGGGCTGAAAATGATGATGTGTTTTGCTAGAATAAATAAAGATAATCTGGTTTGACTGGATGAAGGGTCAGTAACCAGAGAACACAGTTTCATGTTGATTAACAAAAAAACAGAGGAGAGATGAGGAGATTTTCTTTTCTTTACAGAGCGAGTGTTTACGATTTGGAATTCACTTCCTGAAAGGGTTGTGGAAGCAGATTTAACAGAAACGTTCAAAAGGGAATTGGATCAATACTAACAGGGTGATTTACTGGACTGGGAGAAAAGAACAGGGGAGAGGAATAATTGAAAATTTCCTTCAAACAGCTGGAACTGGGACGATTTGTTAAATGGTCTCCTCCTGTGCTGTGTAATTCTCTGACTGTCTGATAACAGAAACCATTGAGTACGTATCTCATGTGCACAATTGACTTTCAGCAGTTTTTAATCCCGAGATTAATTGTTACTTGTTTTCTGCTGAAGACAACAGCAGAAAGACAAACACAAGGAGCTGGTGAGATAAATTGTGTTGACAATTTGTTTATTGGGTTATGACGTCTCACTCTGATCACAGACCTCGCCTGGTTTCAATCCGTCAATTACAAATTCATTGATGTTATTACTATTTTATTTCCTGTCTATTTGTTCTCAGGATATGGGTGATACTGACAAGGCCAGCATTACTTCCCCATCCCTGGTTACCATGAGAAAATGGTGAATCTTGAACCACTGCAGTCCCTGTGGTTCTGACAAACAAAATAACATTTAGTATTTTGATGAGACAGTTTCATCACTGGGCATTTCAGAATGAGTTAGGTTTGAACATGAGGATGAGAGTTTTAAAATCAAGATGTTGCCAGAGCAGGGGCCAATGTAGGTCAACGAGCACTGGAGTGATGGATGAACGGGACTTGCTTTGAGTTTAGATACAGGCAGCAGAGTTTTAGATGAACACATGTTTGTGGCAGAGTCAGTACAGGTTAGATGCAGAGTAAAGCTCACTCTACACTGTCCCCATCAAACACTGCCATGACAGGTGCAGCACGGCTTCGATCCAGAATAAAGCTCACTCTGCACTGTCCCCCATTCAATACGCGGAGGACAAGTACAGCACTGGGGTTGGCTGCTGCCTAATTGGAGGTGCTGAGTAGTTAACGAGGTTCAGCTGACTGTGGCTGTGTGAATAGGCTGGAAGCTGTGTGACTGCTGCAAGAGGGAGAGACTGAGATTGAAGGAAAGGTTTTTCCACATTGGCAACATGAGTCTGGGGAAAGAGGCTGGGAGAGGAGCTAATTCGATAGCTCTTTCAAAGAGACAGTACTGACACAATGGGCCGAATAGCCTTTTTCTGTGCTGCACCAATCTCTAATTCTATGAGCAAGAGACAAAGAGTGAAGTGACTGAGGGAAAGATAAAAAACGTGAAAG
Source organism: Heterodontus francisci (assembly GCF_036365525.1). Classification (NCBI taxonomy): domain Eukaryota; kingdom Metazoa; phylum Chordata; class Chondrichthyes; order Heterodontiformes; family Heterodontidae; genus Heterodontus; species Heterodontus francisci. The sequence continues at coordinate 66,343 of NW_027141970.1, forward strand.
AGGGAAAGGTCAATCGGAAGTGCGAAAAAATCATGTTTGCATCACTTTTGCAGCAGAGGAGTCATGATCTGCCCGTCCCCGTTCCTGTTGAGACAGGTGACACACAAACATCCTGCTGCCTCCTTATTTCCATGCATTCTACGTACACCACAAAGCGACCCGCGCTGCTGTCTGTCTGCAAGTTTAACAGGGGCCTAACTGTGTGTGAGGCTGGCTCGTGTTTCAGCCAGGCTTCAGCTCTTCAAGGCAGTCTGTCCCTCTAAACGGGAAGTTGCACTGAATCACAGGAGGCTGCCGTTGCTGATTGGGAACGCTGCAATTAGAGACAAGGTCAATGGAATCTAGGACAGAGAGTGGGCTCTGCTGTTCACGGATGTAGTGTTGGAGGCCTTAGTGATGGAGTCTGAAAGGAGGAGAGAGGCCATGTTTCCGTGGAGTGGGCTGGAGACCCTCAAGGAACGTCCTCCGAAGGGAATGGGAGCAGGTGGCCAGGGAGGTCAATGCAAGTGGTCTGGCCCTGAGGACCTGGCAGCAGAGTCAGAAGAAGTTTAATGAGCTCACACGGGTGGTCAATGTCAGTGAATTCATCTCCACATGACATCTCCTACCCCCAACACCACCAACCTCTCACACTGCTCAATGTACCACACCCCCATCACTCACCCATCAACAGTCCCTAACACTCAGGGCTAACCCCTAACATTCACATACTCCACCTCACCCTCACACACCTTCCACTGATACCAGCCTCACACCCACCTCTCACTTCCTCCACATATCTCCAGCTATTCAGCTATGGTAGGCAAATCACCCAAACACAGTGCAACACAATCACTTATATTCTGCCCTCTCTCTTACAGAACATGGTGGCCGACAATCACAGAGAGCAGCAGTGAATCGGCGGGGACCGGGCAGACCTTTATCCCCTGAGCCTGAGGGAGGAGATGGTTCCTCACATCATGGGACTGGCTGTGACAGAGCCCGTAGCATCCGGCATCACCGAGAGCATTCAGCATGATGTTATGCACCTGCCTTATGTCTCTTCTTAACTCCCACCTCCCCCTCCTCCTGCTGTCTGGGATGATGTACAAGCTGCAGATGGCGGGACCATGAATTCATGCTTTCCATCCCACCCCCAATCCCTCACCCCAACCCTCCTCTTCTGATTTTATACTTTCTAATGACAACCCAAAGCTGCCAGCTTCCCAGTCACAGCAGCTCCAGGAGACAGAGAGAGCAGCAGCACAACACTGAGAGTGATGCCCCATCATTTGGTCTGAAACTCACAGTCACCAGATCAAATACTTACACTGTGTGTATCTTGGAGGCTGGGATAGAGTCGGAATCTGCACGTGGTGAGTCACCGAGCACGAGTGAGCTGCAGCCAGGTCGGGGGAAAGGATAGTTCATGTGTCAGCTCACCGGAGGACGAGGTCACAAACGACTTATAATACACAGGACTCAGATGTAAACATTGCTGGAACAGCAGACAAGAGAATGCTGATGGACATCTACACTGAGATACTTTGTCCATTGACAGGCCTGTCAGACTGTCTGTTGTCACTTTCAAGGAACATGGAGGAGTCCGGCTCCAACGTGGCACAGGACATTGCACAGGACTTGAACCCCATTCTTTCCCCTGTGGAAGTGGTCACTAACTCTATGACTGCACTAGCGGACCCAGCCGTGATACAGTGTCTGGTGAACATTGTCTCAGCTTCCACTGCAGCACAGACGGCAGACTCCCAACGTCTCAGTGCTGCAGTGGAAGCTCAGACTGAGGTCATGAGATCCATGCTTGCTGCCATGCAGGATCAGACTGTTGTCATCATGGCTGTGGATCTCAGTGTTCAAAGGGGTTTGTAGGATCTCACAGCAGTCCAGCAATTTGTGATCCAGTAGATTACTAGGATTGCTGAGGTGTCGCCCCGGGGGAGTGACAGTGTCTGCATGGAGCATGAACCTGCTGTCCTCTCTCAGTATGATAGTATTTGTTCTCCCTTCACTGTCACTCCACCAGTGTCCTTGCTGTTACCCATCAGCCAGCCCAGGCTGCTGCTGCCCATGTCGAGGTGGTGCAATCCAAATACGAGCCCGTGAGGCCCAGAGCTGCTCGAGGACGTCCTGCAAGGCCATCTGCAGTCTCCTCCAGTGAAAGTCAGCAGCCTTCCACCAGCCATGCTGCAGTCACTGGGGAAACACTGTGTAGGAGCAATAGGCAAGTCGAGGGAACCCACAAGACAGGCACTAAGGGAATACACAAGGGTGAATAGTTCAGTTTAGTTTGTATAATTGGATGTGTTGTTGGATAAAGATGTTAATGAAAAGGTTTTTGCTGGTGGTTTTTATAGCAGGATGGTGCCCAAGGGGACACTGTGATGGGGCGTCTCAGATGGGTGTAATGGTGGAGAATGGGGGATCCATGGTGGGAAATGGAAGTTGTCTTATGTGAACTGGAATCTTAGGTGACAGTCTCCAGCACCTGTCCGGGTCGATGGCATCCAGGAATTATCCTCCCTGCCTCCACCTCCTCCTCCTGAGGTGTCCTCCGTATTCCTGGTGCCAATGCCTGTGTCCTCATGATGGTGATGATATGAAGGGTGCAGCAGAACACCATGAACTTGGACAGCTGCTCCAGTGTGTACTGGAGGACTCCCCCCGAGCGGTTCAGACATCGGAATCATTGCTTCATCACACCGATGATTTGTTCCACCATGTTCCTGGTGACTCCATTGCTCACGTTATACACATGTTAATTGTGTGAGGTTGGTTGGCGGTGGGAGGTGGTTTGGGGATGTAGAAACATGGGCTGTGTCTAGAGAATGGAATCTTTCATCTCCGAGGAGCCACATTCTGGTTCTGCATGGCAGCCAAAGTGTTGGAACCGGCTGACTGCATCAGAATGAATGTATCGTGGCTGTTGCCAGGATAGTACACCAACATGATGTACTGGGCATGCTCACACACCAACTGTACATTAATGGAGTGAGAGTTCCTCCAGTTCATGTACCCCTCCCCGTCGACACGGAGGCCCCGCAGAGACACCTACACCATCAGGAATCCCGCTATCCTGACAAAGCCACGGGATATCTCATCCTGCTTCTCCCTGCTGAGGGAGAAACTGGTGACATAGATGGTCACCCTCACCTCCCAGAATTATCAATGGACAACAGACAGGCCTAGTAACTACTGGTCAGTTAGTTTAACATCAGTCGTGAGTAAGGTTTTAGAAACAATAATCAGGGAAAAAGGACAACACACACTTGGAGAGGTTTGAGTTATTTAAGGATTGTCAGCACGGATATCTAAATGGCAGATCACGCTTGACTGAACTAATTGAATTTATTTTGATGCTCAGAGAAGGTTGATGCAGGGAATGTGGTGGATGTTGGCTACATGGATTTTATGAAAGTATTTGACGAAGAACCAAACAAAAGCTTGGTTAGCAAAACTGAAGCTCATGGAATAGCATCCAATTGGATCAAACATTGTCCAGAGGACAGAAAAAAGAGAAATGTGTTTAATGGTTGCTTTTCAGAATGGAGCATGGTAGACAGTGATGCTCCCCAAGGGTCAGTGCTAGGACCACAGCTTTATTTTTTAGCTATATACAAATGACATTGATCTTGGAAGACAGAATAGAATTTCAAAATGTTCCGATGATCCCATACTTGGAGGTGTAGTAAACTGTGAAGATGTTACAAACTGCCTGCAACAGGATATAGATAGGCTATCAGAATGGACAGAGAACTGACAGGTAGAATTTAATACAGAGGAGTGTGAGCTGATGCATTTTGTCAGAAGGAGTAGGAAGGCAATATAGACTTAATGACACCGTTCTAAAGATTGTGCAGGAACAGAGGGACCTGGGGCTCCATATGTATTGATCTTTGAAGGCGGAAGGAGATATTAGCAGAGTGTTTAGCAAAACATATCAGATATTGGGCTTCATCATTAGAGACAAAGATACAAAAGCACGGAAGTTATGCTGAAACTTTATAAAGCTTTGGTTCGGCCCCAACTAGAGAACTGTGTCCAGTTCTGGTCACCACACTTTAGGAATGATGTGAAGGTCCCTGTGAGGGTGCAAAGGAGATTTAACAGAATGGTTCCAGGGATGTGGGGTTTAGCTGCAAGGTTAGTTTGGAGAAGATGGAGTTGCTCTCCCTGGAGTAAAGGAAATTGAGAGAGATTTGACAGAGGTGGACAAGATTATGATAGGCTTAGATAAGATAGACAAGGAAAAATTTGTTCCCATTAACTGATGAAACACAGACTAGGGGACACAGATGGAAGGTTTTGGGTAAGAGATGCAGGGAAATATGAGGAAGAACTTTTTTACATAGTGGATGGTAATGAGCTGGAACACACTGCCCATGAGGGTGGTGGAAGCCGAGACAATCAATGATTTCAGAAAGAAACTGGATGGACACCAGAAGGAAATGCACTTGCAGAGATACGGGGATTGAGCGGGGGAGTGGAACTGACTGGATTATTCCACAGAAATCTGGCACAGAGAGGCCGACTGGCCTTCCTCTGTGTCATAAATGTATCTACCACTCTCTATGACTCTATGTTTGATATGTTTCCTGCTCCTGCTTGGAAAGATCCAGATACATAGAAGTTCAAAGAAACTGTGACCTGAACAGGCACTGACAGCTCCGTCCTCACCCTGGTGTGAGGCTCCAGGTCGTGTTGCAGGAGATGACACAGCTCTGTGACCTTCTCCTTATTGAATCAGTGTCACACTACTCCTGGGTTAGGTGTAGATAGGAAAAGGAAAAGTGCTCTTAGAAAACCCGGGATGGGTAGGGCAGAGCCCCCTTCTCCTCCCGCTTTACAGAACTTCCCCTCTCTGCAGCCTCTGCTCCATTTGTTGGTCATGTAACAGACCCAGAGACACCGTAACTACAGTCCCCATACCCCGTCGAGTGTTGGGTCACCAAATCCTTTGTCCTCCCTGAATGTCTGCAGCAGCTGACAACACAACCTCCGGAAAACCATCCACAGCACCTCCACTAACTTTACAATAGCATAAGTAAGTCAAAAGCCCTCACCTGTAAGTTGGATGCCTGGTCCATTTAAATAACATGAGAGGGGATTCATTGTGATGCTAAATGTATGTTCAACTGACATTGACTAAAACAGGCGGTCAGTGAACATGCAGAGACCAGATTTCAAAGACGTACATCAAAGCTGTCTGCTTTGTACATTAAAGTCACATTCAAAATCATCCTCACATGAGCATCACAAACATAGTACGACTCGCTAGAGCCCTGCCCACCATGGGGCACTGTGCTGACCATACCAGTGTACTGCCCACCATGGGGCACTGTGCTGACCACACTAGAAGTGGCTGGTGTGTGGTTAACATCATTTTATGGGTTCCAGCTTCTGTGTCGTCAGCACCGCTGGTTCTGTAGAGTTGCAAATCTTGGCGAGGGACAGATACAGAGAGAAAGAAATTCACTTTAAAAAGAGAATTGAGAAAAGATTGAAGGCATATTATTTGCAGAAATATGGGAAATGGACTGGGGAATGGGACTAATGGAAGGGTGAGGCCATGGAGGGATTCAAACACAAGAATGATAAAATTAAAATTAAGATGCTGCCAGACCGGGAGCCAATGTAGATCAGTGAGCACAGGGGTGATGGGTGATCGGGATTTGGTGTGAGTTAGGATACAGGCAGCAGAGTTCTGGATGGGCTGTGGTTTATGGAGGTTTATAACTGGGAGGGTGACCAGGATAGATTAGGAATAGTCAAGTTTGGATTTAACAAAGGCACAGATGAGGGTTTGTGCAGCAGATGGGCTGAGGCAGAGGTGGAGACGGGTGATATTACTCAGGTGGTAGTCGGAAGGGTTGGTGATGGAGAGAATTTGAAGATGAACTCAGGTCAGGTAAAAATAGAACACAGAGGTTGTAAACTGTCTGGTTCAGCCTCAGGATCGGGTATGTGGTTCACAGATAGGGGATGGAGTTTGTGATGGAGACCAATGGACCAATGACACTGGCTTCTCTCTTCCCACAATTTACGTTCCAGAACAGTATTTCGGTAAACAGGGTTTACAGATCTCCTAGCTGGAAATAGAGACAGTATCAGCAGCAAAGAGGAGAGAGTAAATTACCAGAACTGAAATACTGTTAGCAGTGGTTTATACAGCTGATTTCTGGAGATAGAGATTCAGCAGAAATAACAACAGCAGCAAGGAGGGCAGAGGAAATTACAGGAGCAGTAATGCAGTTAAACATGGTTAATCAAGGTAATTACTGGAGATATTCACCGGGGTTA
>NW_027141971.1:0-29355 GCF_036365525.1 Heterodontus francisci
ACATGGACCCCCCCACCCCCACCCCACGACCCCACCCCCAAGTCTCTTTGGGCCTCCAGTGTTTCTATCTTTTCACCATTTATAAAGTACTCTGTTCTAGTCTTTTTTACTGACATTGAAATCTATCTACCACAGTTTTGCCCATTCACTTCAGATATTAATATGTCTTTGTAATTTGATACTTCCAGCAACACTGCTTACAATGCTGCCTATTTTTGTGTCATTGGTAAACTTCCAGAGATATGTTTTTTCTTTTGGAAAAAACAGAATTCAAATTCACAACAGCCCAGTGTGGGATTTGAACTCCTGCTTTTTCAATCATCAGCTCAGGCCTTCAAATTAAAACCCATAAAAAGAGATTCATTTCCCTACTGCTGTTGTCTGACTGTCTCAGGTTTTATATATTGTTCCCTTCTCCTCTTCTTCCATGTGTCTGAAGTCTTTGAAGTTTGTCAGACATTGGTAAACTACTTCATGTGGTGTTCTGTAAATACCTTCAATTCTGTGTATCTGCAAGGGACACAATTCAAATTCTCACCTTCTTGCATCAACCAAAACCTGCAGGTCCATTCAAACACCCCTATTTCCTGTCTCTGCAGAGATAGCCCACACTTCCACAATGCAGGAATGTCTGAATGGAAACAGCTTTTGACACATGTTTGCTAACACTTTTCAGGATGAAGCTAAATTCAACTGAGAGATTGCACGCCCCAAATTGAATCTTTTAGATGTAAAAAGTGACACAAATGAAATCCCAGATCTCTCTGTCCCTGCACCCATTTTAACATTGTACCATTTAGTTTATATCACTTCTCCTCAGCCTTCCATCCAAAATGCATCATTTTACATTTCTCAGCATTGAAGTTAACCTGCCATCTGTCTAACCATTTCACCAGACTGCCTCGATCCTCCTGAAGTCTACTACTATTCCCTTCCCTGTTTATTACATTGCAGTTGGCACAATGTTGAAGTTATGTCCTGTAAACCCAAGTCCAAGTCATTAATATATATCAAAAAGATCAGTGGTCCTAATCCAAACCCCTGGGGAATACCCCTGTACCACAATGTACACTGTATACAGTGAGTACAAAAGGACGGAGGTTATGCTGAACATTTATAAAGCTCTGGTTCGGCCCCAACTGGAGAATTGTGTCCAGTTCTGGTCACCACACTTTAGGAAGGAGGTGAGGGTCCTTGAGAGGGTGCAGAGGAGAGATACTAGAATGGTTCCAGTGTTCAAGGATTTTAGCTACAAAGTTAGGTTGGAAAAGCTGGGTTTGGTCTCCTTAGAACAAAGGAGATTGAGGGGAGATTGAATAGAAGTGTATAAGATTCTGTCAGGCATAGATACCGTCCTCCGTCCTCCAGTCTGAACCAACCATTCACCACTACTCTCTGTGTTCTGTCCCTTAGCCAATGTCGTATCCACTCTGTCCCTGTCCCGTTCATTCCATGAACATTCATTTTGCTAACTAGTCAATTATGAGGCACAAGTATGACGTCCCCATGAGGAAATTGGTCCCAGAGCACAGAAAAACACACACACAGAAAAAAACACCGACAGGCAATGACCATCTGCAACAAGAGAGAATCCAACCACCTCCCCTTGGCATTCAAAGCATTATCCCATCGCTGAATCCCCCAGCATCAACATCCTGGGGAAACATTGACCAGAAACTGACCAGAAGAAATCACATCAATACTGTGGCTACAAGTGGCTCACCCCTGACTCCCCAAACCCTTTCAACCGCCTACAAGATGCAAGTCAGGTGTGTGATGGTATCTCTCCACTTGCCTGGATGAGTGCAGCACCTACAACACTACAGAAGATCGACACCATCTAGGACAAAGCAGCCCACTTGATTGGCACCCCATCCACCACTTTAAACTTTGATCAGATCACCCCTTAACCTTCTAAATTCCAAGGATACAGAGTAAAGCTCACTGATTTTCACTGATTCCTGAGGCTGACAGGACAGATGGATATGCTGGTTAGGAAGGGATAAGGGAGAATTTCATTTCTTAACCAGCGGAAATAATCTCTCAGTGTCGACCCTATCCAGTCCCTTTAGAATCTGATATGTTTCAATGAGATCACCTCTCATTCTTCTAAACTCCAGAGAATACAGGTCCAATTTACTCAGCCTCTCATCATCGGACAATGGCAGAGAAACTAAACAAACACTTTGTGTCTGTTTACATGTTCTCTATCATGCTCTGTAATCTTCCTTGAATCATGTAACACTGCAGTTTATGGATCATTTCACTAATCGCTGTTGAGCTGATGAATTTGTTTGATTGGCAGTGATAATATTTTTGGATCATTGTATTGAGTCCAATGGGTTACAACCTGGATTACTGGGTGATGTCTCTCTGCAACTTTTATCTGTGTTATCTGGGCATCAACCTGCAATCTCTTTTTATATGTCTGACTCCACTCATTCGCCCGGGGATAAAGTTACTTTTGTCTGGTTGTCCACCCAATTAAATGAGTGTGTGACACCGCAAGACATTTTTTTTACTGTGAACGTGTGCTGATCTCTCTCTCTCACACACAGACATGCACACACAGACACGCACACCCAGTCAGACACACAGACAGACACTCACACACACACACAGACACACACACAGCCGCAGACACACACAGACGCAGACACGCACACACAGACACACACACACTGACACACACACAGACGCACTCACACTCACAGATGCAGACGCACAGACACATCCGCAGACACACACACACTATCTGCCTCTCTCTCTGCCCACGTCTATCCCGGACCTTCCCTCTCTCTCTGATGGACACTCTATCTCTCATTCATTTTTCACTCTTTGTGTACACCCTGTGTCTGCTCTTTTCCTCTAATTTCTCATTTACCTTCCCACTCTCTCTCCATCTCTCTCTCTCTCTCTCTTTCGCTCTTTTACTCTCTCCTCACCTTTATCTCTCCATTTATCTGTTTCCTCACTCTCAAACTCTACCTCTCCCTCACTCCCCACCTTCCTTTCTCTTTGATCTCTCTTCACATCTCTCTATCACTCTCTCTCCATCTCTGTCCAATTGAGGAAATTCTCCCTCCCTTTCTCACCATCTCTTGCTCTATCACTCTGTCCCTATCACCTATTTACTCTCAGTCTCTCCATCCCTCTATTATTCTTTCAATCTCATTTCTCTCTCTCTCCATCACTCTCTTTTATTTCCCTCCAACTCTCTTGCTCTGTCTGTCCATGTTGGGTCCCTTTAAGAGTTTGGGACAGTTCTGGCGGTGCAGGGTCCCTTTAAGAATCTGGTGCTGGCCCCTTCCCCACCCCAGGAGGGGTCACAGGTCGCTTAAACTGCGGCTGCGCGGAGGCTGGAGCGCCAGTTGACCCCTTTGACCTCCAAACACGTGGAGAAGCGCAGCCAATCAGAGCTCAGGACACTGTGGTTGGGACGGGGCGTCATCAGTCGCCATGTTTGCGTGACGACGCCCGTCGACCGTTTGCTTCCGCAAAAAGCAGCTTAAAGGAAAAGCCGAAGCGGCTTCAGTCGTCAATCTCAATGAAGGAAACTTGAAAGTCTGAGCCGCGGGAGAATGAAAAAAAGCGGCGGTAAACGCGCTTGTGGAGATGCGCATGTGTGGAAGCTCCTCCCAGAGTGCAACGCGGCCTATACCACAGGGGCCTTTCCCAGTCGCGGGGCATTGTGGGAGCCGCAGGAGGCCATTGCCCCCTCATTCACTCAGTCAAAATCAACTCATTCCCTCTCAGCTTTGCTCTCTCCTTTCGATTTTTCAGGCTGAAACGGGCTTTGTTGCTAACAATTACACCATCCCAGGTGTGATCAGATACTCTGGCCCTTCGTAAACCATTTCCTGTCCCTCAACAGCTTGTGCTTATCGGTGTGTAATTTTTCCCCCTTCTGATGTTGTTGAATTTGTTGATGTTTTCCCACTGTTGAGGTTGTTGTTGGATTTGTTGGTGTTTTTCTCCTGTTGAGGTTATTGTGGCAACAGTATGGCACTCCTTCAGTACCGACACTCCGAGAGTGCAGCGCTCCCTCAGTACTGCCCCTCCCAAATGCAACACTCTCTCAGTACTGACCCTCTGACAGTGCGGCGCTCCCTTAATACTGACCCTCTGGCAGTGCAGCAATCCCTCAGTACTGACCCTCTGGCAGTGCGGCAATCCCTCAGTACTGACCCTCTGGCAGTGCGGCAATCCCTCAGTGCTGACCCTCTGACAGTGCGACAATCCCTCAGTATTGACCCTCTGACAGTGCGGCAATCCCTCAGTAGTGACCCTCTGACAGTGCAGCAATCCCTTAATACTGACCCTCTGACAGTGCAGCAATCCCTCAGTACTGACCCTCTGGCAGTGCGGCAATCCCTCAGTGCTGACCCTCTGACAGTGCGGCAATCCCTCAGTAGTGACCCTCTGACAGTGCAGCAATCCCTTAATACTGACCCTCTGACAGTGCAGCAATCCCTCAGTGCTGACCCTCTGACAGTGCGGCCCTCCCTCAGTACTGACCCTCTGACAGTGCGGCAATCCCTCAGTGCTGACCCTCTGACAGTGCGGCAATCCCTCAGTACTGACCCTCTGACAGTGCGGCAATCCCTCAGTATTGACCCTCTGACAGTGCGGCAATCCCTCAGTATTGACCCTCTGACAGTGCTGCAATCCCTCAGTATTGACCCTCTGACAGTGCAGCAATCCCTCACTACTGATTTTCCGACAGTGCAGCACACCTTCAGGACTGACGCTTTGACAGAGAATCGCTGCCTCTGTACTAACTGGAGTTTTACTGAGTTTCTGAGCGAGGAGAGAGAAACAGGCATAGATACACACACAGACAAACACACAGACAGACACACACACACACACACACAGACACACACACAGAAACAAACTGCCCAAGGGACAGAGAGTGAAAGAAGAATATTTCAATTTCCAAAAGCCATTCGAGAAGGTCAATGTTAGATTTAAAAATGAACAATTGATTTAGCATCAATGGTCGTTTACAGAAGACTGTTCCAAACTAACATCACCTTTAGTCTGTAGAGGCGTTTCCTAACTTCACTCCTGAAAGGTCTGCCTCTAATTTTGAGACTATGCTCACTAGTCCCAGAGTCCCCCAAACATAAAAACAGACTGTAAAAGTTTCTATCTGTACGTAAAAAGGAAACGTTTGGCTGAGACAAATGTGGGTCCATTACAGGCAGAGTCAGGAGAATTTATAATGGGGAATAGAGAAATGGCAGTGAAGCTAAATGATGACTTTGTGTCTGTCTTCACTGAGGAAGATATAAGAAATCTCCCAGAATTAGAGATCCAAGGGATTAGGGGGAATGAGGAATTGAAGTAAATTAGTATTAGTAAGAAGGTTGTATTGGAGAAATTAATGGGGCTGAAGGTTGAGAAGTTGCCAGGACAAGATATTCTACATCCCAGAATGTTGAAAGAGGTAGCTATGGAGATAGTGGATGCATTGGTGATCATCTTCCAAAATTCTATAGTTTCTGGAACGGGTCCTGCAGATTGGAAGGTAGTAAATGCCATCCCACTATTTAAGAACGGAGGGAGAGAGAAAACAGGGAATTACCGACCAGTTAGCCTTACATCAGTCATTGGGAAAAGGCTGAATTCTATTTTAAAGGATGTGATAAATGGATACTTGGATAATAATGATCGGATTGGGCAGAGTCAACATGGATTTATTCATGTTCGATGAACCTTTTGGAGTTTTTTGAGGATGAAGGGGAGTCGGTGGACGTGGTATACTTGGGATTTTCAGAAAGCTTTTGATAAAGTCTCCCGCAGGAGATTGGTTAGCAACATTAAAGCAGATGGGATAGGAGGTAATATACTGGCATGGATTCAGGATTGGTTAACAGGCAGAAAACAGAGAGTAGGAATAAATGGGTAATTTCTTTACTCAGAGAGTTGTGAATCTTTGGAATTCTCGACCCCAGAGGGCTGTGGAAGCTCAGTCATTGAGTATGTTTAAAGCAGAGATTGACAGATTTCTAAATGCCAATGACATAAAGGGATATGAGGATAGTCTGGGAAAAGACATTGAAGTGGATGATCAACCATGATCATATTGAATGGTGGAGCCGGCTCGATGGGCTGAATGGCCTACTCCTGTTCCTATGTTCCCAAGCTGCTGAAATAGTTTCTCCCAAACTACCCCATCAGTTCCCCTTAATATCTCAATAACTTTGATCAAATCACCTTGATCCTTCTAAATTCTATAGTTTCTGGAACGGGTCCTGCAGATTGGAAGGTAGTAAATGCCATCCCACTATTTAAGAAGAGAGTGAGAGAGAAAACAGGGAATTACAGGCGGAGGCGACAGAAGAAGAGCTCAACGTCATGCCAAGCGCGAAATTCATTGAGGTGGGGGCGTAAGGGGAAAAAACTGAGACCTTTGCTGAGGACAGAACGTTCAGCATCAGAGAGGGGGAGGTCAGAGGGTATAGTGAATACACGGCAAGGGGTCAGATCAGAAGGGGTGGGGTCAGAGGGAAGTGAAGCGGAAGGAGGATCTGGAGGAGCATTCGTCCCCCTCAGCTGCTGGAGCTTGCGTTCCTTGACACCTGAAAGGAAGAAAAAAAGTTTTTTGTTAATGCGTCGGATGAGACGAAAGATGAAATGAAACTGTGGAGTAGAACAGCTTTGAGATAAGGTGAGGTGGTGCTGCTGGACAGAGAGGTCCAGTGTGTGCATGTGGCGGCGCATAGCACTGAGTGTGGATCTCAGGATGCGGCGAGAGTAGCAGTCCGAGGAACGTTGTATTTCTCGGAGATACCTGTGATCCTGGGTGGTTTCAAAGCATGATGGGTGAAACTGCAGTTGGAATCCACGTGGAATAAGTCGGAGCCGGAGACAGTCACTGAGGAAGGAGATGTGGCTGTGAAAATGAGTTTTGGTAGAAACTTCATCAAACACCAGGAGGGAAATAGAAAGCAATGAAGGTGAATAAGGTAAAAGAGACAAGCGAAAATCCCATCGGAGAGAAGAGCAGAACTTCTTCAAGGTAGGCATTCCTGGAAGAGAAGTGGCAGTGAATTAAACACTAAAATAAAAGCAAAATACTGCGGATGCTGTAAATCTGAAATAAAAACAAGAAATGCTGGAACCACTCAGCAGGTCTGGCAGCATCTGTGGAAAGAGAAGCAGAGTTAACGTTTCGGGTCAGTGACCCTTCATCGGAATATTATATGGGGATTGTAACTCTGGGACTGTGCATGGGGATTGTTACCCTGGGACTGTACATGGGGATTGTAATCCTGAGACTGTATTTGGGGATTGTAACCCTGAGACTGTACATGGGGATTGTAACCCTGGGACTGTACATGGGGTTTGTAACCCTGGGACTGTACATGGGGATTGTAACCCTGGGACTGTACATGGTGATTGTAATCATGAGACTGTATATGGGGATTGTAATGAAAACAAAATACTGCAGAAGCTGGAAATCTGAAATAAAAACAAGAAATGCTGGAACCACTCAGCAGGTCTGGCAGCATCTGTGGAAAGAGAAGCAGAGTTAACGTTTCGGGTCAGTGACCCTTGTTCGGAACTGACAAATATTAAAAATGTCACAGGTTATAAGCAATTGAAGTGGGGTGGGGCAAGAGATAACAAAGGAGAAGGTGCAGATTGGACAAGGCCACATAGCTGACCAAAAGGTCATGGAGCAAAGGCAAACAATATGTTAATGGTGTGTTGAAAGACAAAGCATTAGTACACAAAAGGTGTTTTTTTTTTCTTCTTTGGCCTCCTTATCTCGAGAGACAATGGATACGCGCCTGGAGGTGGTCAGTGGTTTGTGAAGCAGCGCCTGGAGTGGCTATAAAGGCCAATTCTAGAGTGACAGGGTCTTCCACAGGTGCTGCAGAAAAATTTGTTTGTCGGGGCTGTTACACAGTTGGCTCTCCCCTTGTGCTTCTGTCTTTTTTCCTGCCAACTACTAAGTCTCTTCGACTCGCCACATTTTAGCCCCGCCTTTATGGCTGCCCGCCAGCTCTGGTGAACGCTGGCAACTGACTCCCACGACTTGTGATCAATGTCACAGGACTTCATGTCGCGTTTGCAGACGTCTTTATAACGGAGACATGGACGGCTGGTGGGTCTGATACCAGTGGCGAGCTCGCTGTACAATGTGTCTTTGGGGATCCTGCCATCTTCCATGCGGCTCACATGGCCAAACCATCTCAAGCGCCGCTGACTCAGTAGGGTGTATAAGCTGGGGAAGTTGGCCGCCTCGAGGACTTCTGTGTTGGAGATATTGTCCTGCCACCTGATGCCAAGTATTCTCTGGAGGCAACGAAGATGGAATGAATTGAGACGTCGCTCTTGGCTGACATACGTTGTCCAGGCCTCGCTGCCGTAGAGCAAGGTACTGAGAACACAGGCTTGATACACTCGGACTTTTGTGTTCCGTGTCAGTGCGCCATTTTCCCACACTCTCTTGGCCAGTCTGGACATAGCAGTGGAAGCCTTTCCCATGCGCTTGTTGATTTCTGCATCTAGAGACATGTTACTGGTGATAGTTGAGCCTAGGTAGTTGAACTCTTAAACCACTTCCAGAGCATGGTCGCCAATATTGTTGGATGGAGCATTTCTGACATCCTGTCCCATGATGTTCGTTTTCTTGAGGCTGATGGTTAGGCCAAATTCATTGCAGGCAGACGCAAACCTGTCGATGAGACTCTGCAGGCACTCTTCAGTGTGAGATGTTAAAGCAGCATCGTCAGCAAAGAGGAGTTCCCTGATGAGGACTTTCCGTACTTTGGACTTCGCTCTTTGACGGGCAAGGTTGAACAACCTGCCCACTGATCTTGTGTGGAGGAAAATTCATCAGAAGACTTGAATGCATGTGAAAGCAGCAGGGAGAAGAAAATCCCAAAAAGTGTGGGTGCGAGAACACAGCCCTGTTTCACTCCACTCAGGATAGGAAAGGGCTCTGAGGAGGAGCCACCATGTTGAATTGTGCCTTTCATATTGTCATGGAATGAGGTGATGATACTTAGTAGCTTTGGTGGACATCCAATCTTTTCTAGTAATCTGAAGAGACCACGTCTGCTGAGGAGGTCAAAGGCTTTGGTGAGATCAATGAAAGCAATGTAGAGGGGCATCTGTTGTTCACGGCATTTCTCCTGTATCTGACGAAGGGAGAACAGCATGTCAACGGTCGATCTCTCTGCACGAAGGCCACACTGTGCCTCAGGGTAGATGCGCTCGGCCAGCTTCTGGAGCCTGTTCAGAGCGACTCGAGCAAAGACTTTCCCCACTATGCTGAGCAGGGAGATTCCACGGTAGTTGTTGCAGTCACCGCGGTCACCTTTGTTTTTATAGAGGGTGATTATATTGGCATCGTTAACACAAAAGGTGTTAATGGACTGAATATTGAACAGTAGCAAGTGCAAACATGAAAAAAAACAGTGGGTAAGCAAACTGAACAAACTAAGATGAAATGAAATAAATGCAAAAAAAAGGTTGTAAAAAATGTAAAAAAGAAAAAACAACTAAAAATGAAAGTAAAATGGGGGGCTGTCATGCTCTGAAATTATTGAACTCAATGTTCAGTCCGGCAGGCTGTAGCGTGCTTAATCGGTAGATGAGATGCTGTTCCTCGAGCTTACTTGACCAGTGTGTGAGATGTGAGTATGGAGATCTTTGCAGGGCGTGCTATTGTCGTTCCCAGTGCCAAGGTTGATGATGGGTGGTCTGCCCAGTTTCATTCCTTGTTTTACACCTTGTGGCGACTTGATACAACTGCATGGCTCCGACAAAGTGAATTTAAGAGTCAACCACCTTGCGGTCAGTCTGAGGTCACATGTAGACCAGACCAGGTGTGGACTGCAGATTTACTTGGCTAAAGCACATTAGTGATCCAGACAGGTTTTTTACAAGAAACGACAATGGTTTCTTGTTCACCATTAGATGAGCTTTTAATTCCAGATTTATTTATTGAATTCAAATTTCACAATCGACCTTGTTGGGAGTCAACCCATGTCCCCGGAGCCTTAGCCTTGGCCTCTTGAATGCAAGTCTACTGACATTAGCACTACGCCAGCGCCTCCCTCAAATACACCGTTATAATTGGAGATAACACTTTAGATGCTTTAAAATCTTTGACAACCCTTCAAAATTGATTAGACTATTCGTAAACTTTGTCATGCTCTATAAAACTTTCTAAGCATTTCGAACACTTTATAATACT
Organism: Heterodontus francisci; assembly: GCF_036365525.1. NCBI lineage: Eukaryota > Metazoa > Chordata > Chondrichthyes > Heterodontiformes > Heterodontidae > Heterodontus > Heterodontus francisci. Next base: position 10,220 of record NW_027141971.1, read on the forward strand.
TTAGAAAGATTTATAATCATCTATAACCCATTCTAATTACTTAGAACCCTACATAATCATGAAAAAAACTTTACAATCTTTTATAACATTTATATTTTTTGTTAAACCTTTATAATCTGCTAAAACACTTTAAAAACATGGGTATTTCTTTACGACCCTTTATAACTCTTTGTAAAACTTCATACTACCCTTTAATCCTTTAGAACCGTTCATCAATCTTGACAAATATTTATAAACCATCAGAACACTGCTCCACTCAATCAGATATCGAGACACTGCTCCTTTAAATCAGATACCGAGACGCTGCTCCTTTAAATCTGATACCAAGAGGCTGCTCCTTTAAATCTGATAGCGAGACGCTGCTCCTTTAAATCTGATACCAAGAGGTTGCTCCTTTAAATCTGACAGCGAGACGCTGCTCCTGTAAATCTGACACCAAGAGGTTGCTCCTTTAAATCTGATAGCGAGAGGCTGCTCCTTTAAATCAGATACCGAGATGCTGCACCTTTAAATCTGATACCGAGAAGCTGCTATTTTAAATCTGATAGCGAGACGCTGCTCCTTTAAATCAGATACCGAGACGCTGCTCCTTTAAATCTGATGCCGAGACACTGCTCCTTTAAATCTGACAGCGAGTCGCTGCTCCTTTAAATCTGATACCAAGAGGCTGCTATTTTAAATCTGATAGCGAGACGCTGCTCCTTTAATCAGATACCGAGACGCAGCTCCTTTAAATCTGATTCCGATACGCTGCTCCTCTAAATCAGATACTGAGACACTGCTCCTCGAAATCAGATACTGAGACACTGCTCCTTTACATCTGATACCCAGACGCTGCTCCTTTAAATCTGATATTGAGACGCTGCTCCTCTAAATCAGATACCGAGACACTGCTCCTTTAAATCAGATACCGAGACGCTGCTCCTTTAAATCTGATACCGAGACACTGCTCCTTTAAATCAGATACCGAGACACTGCTCCTCTAAATCAGATACCGAGAGACTGCTCCTCCAAATCAGATACCGAGACACTGCTCCTCTTAATCTGATACCGAGACACTGCTCCACTAAATCAGATACTGAGACACTGCTCCTTTAAATCTGATACCGAGACGCTGCTCCTTTAGATCTGATACCGAGACACTGCTCCTCTAAATCAGATACCGAGACACTGCTCCTCTAAATCAGATACCGAGACACTGCTCCTCTTAATCAGATACCGAGACACTGCTCCTCTAAATCAGATACCGAGACACTGCTCCTCTAAATCAGATACCGAGACACTGCTCCTCTAAATCAGATACCGAGACACTGCTCCTCTAAATCAGATACCGAGACACTGCTCCTCTAAATCAGATACCGAGACACTGCTCCTTTAAATCAGATACTGAGACACTGCTCCTCTAAATCAGATACTGAGACACCGCTCCTCTAAATCAGATACCGAGACACTGCTCCTTTAAATAAGATACTGAGACACTGCTCCTCTAATTCAGATACTGAGACACTGCTCCTCTAAATCAGATACCGAGACACTGCTCCTTTAAATAAGATACTGAGACACTGCTCCTCTAAATCAGATACTGAGACACTGCTCCTCTAAATCAGATACCGAGACACTGCTCCTTTAAATAAGATACTGAGACACTGCTCCTTTATATCAGATACTGAGAGACTGCTCCTCTAAATCAGATACCGAGACACTGCTCCTCTAAATCAGATACAGAGACACTGCTATTCTAAATCAGATACCGAGACACTGCTCCTCTAAATCAGATACCGAGACACAGCTAATCTAAATCAGATACTGAGACACTGCTCCTCTCAATCAGATACCGCGACACTGCTCCTCTAAATCAGATACCGAGACACTGCTGCTCTCAATCAGTAACCGAGACACTGCTCCTCTGAATCAGATACCGAGACACTGCTCCTCTAAATCAGATACCGAGACACTGCTCCTCTAAATCAGATACCGAGACACTGCTCCTCTAAATCAAATACTGAGACACTGCTCCTCTAAATCAGATCTGAGACACTGCTCCTCTAAATCAGATACTGAGACAGTGCTCCTCCAAATCAGATACCGAGACACTGCTCCTTTTAATCAGATACCGAGACACTGCTCCTCGAAATCAGATACCGAGACACTGCTCCTCTAAATCAGATACCGAGACACTGCTCCTCTAAATCAGATACCGAGACACTGCTCCTCTAAATCAGATACTGAGACACTGCTCCTTGAAATCAGATACCGAGACACTGCTCCTCTAAATCAGATACCGAGACACTGCTCCTCTAAATCAGATACCGAGACACTGCTCCTCTAAATCAGATACCGAGACACTGCTACTCGAAATCAGATACCGAGACACAGCTCCTCTAAATCAGATTCCGAGACACTGCTCCTCTAAATCAGATACTGAGACACTGCTCCTCTAAATCCGATACTGAGACACTGCTCCTCTAAATCAGATACTGAGACACTGCTCCTCGAAATCAGATACTGAGGCATTGCTCCTCAAAATCAGATACCGAGACTCTGCTCCTTTAAATCAGATACTGAGACACTGCTCCTCTAAATCAGATACTGAGACACTACTCCTCTAAATCAGATACCGAGACGCTGCTCCTCTAAATCAGATACCGAGACACTGCTCCTCTAAATCAGATACCGAGACACTTCTCCTCTAAATCAGATACTGAGACACTGCTCCTCTAAATCAGATACTGAGACACTGCTCCTCTAAATCAGATACTGAGACACTGCTCCTCTAAATCAGATACCGAGACACTGCTCCTCTACATCAGATACCGAGACACAGCGCCTCTAAATCAGATACCGAGACACTGCTCCTCTAAATCAGATACCGTGACACTGCTCCTCTAAATCAGATACCGAGACACTGCTCTTCTAAATCAGATATCGAGACACAGCTCCTCTAAATCAGATACCGAGACACTGCTCCTCTAAATCACATACTGAGACACTGCTCCTTTAAATCAGATACTGAGACACTGCTCCTCTAAATCAAATACCGAGACACTGCTCCTCTAAATCAGATACCGAGACACTGCTCCTCTAAATCAGATACCGAGACACTGCTCCTCAAAATCAGATACCGAGACACTGCTCATCTAAATCAGATACCGAGACACTGCTCCTTTAAATAAGATACCGAGACACTGCTCCACTAAATCAGATACCGAGACACTGCTCCACTAAATCAGATACCGAGACACTGCTCCTCTAAATCAGATCCTGAGACACTGCTCCTCTAAATCAGATACCGAGACACTGCTCCTCTAAATCAGATACCGAGACACAGCGCCTCTAAATCAGATACTGAGACACTGCTCCTCTAAATCAGATACCGAGACACAGCGCCTCTAAATCAGATACCGAGACACTGCTCCTCTAAATCAGATACCGTGACACTGCTCCTCTAAATCAGATACCGAGACACTGCTCTTCTAAATCAGATACCGAGACACAGCTCCTCTAAATCAGATACCGAGACACTGCTCCTCTAAATCACATACTGAGACACTGCTCCTTTAAATCAGATACTGAGACACTGCTCCTCTAAATCAGATACCGAGACACTGCTCCTCTAAATCAGATACCAAGACACTGCTCCTCTAAATCAGATACCGAGACACTGCTCCTCAAAATCAGATACTGAGACACTGCTCATCTAAATCAGATACCGAGACACTGCTCCTTTAAATAAGATACCGAGACACTGCTCCTCTAAATCAGATACTGAGACACTGCTCCTCTAAATCAGATACCGAGACACTGCTCCTCTAAATCAGATACCGAGACACTGCTCCTCTAAATCAGATACCGAGACACTGCTCCTCTAAATCAGTTTCCGAGACACTGCTCCTCTAAATCAGATACCGAGACACTGCTCCTTTAAATCAGATACCGAGACACAGCGCCTCTAAATCAGATACCGAGACACTGCTCCTCTAAATCAGATACCGAGACACTGCTCCTCTAAATCAGATCCTGAGACACTGCTCCTCTAAATCAGATACCGAGACGCTGCTCCTCTAAATCAGGTACCGAGACACTTCTCCTATAAATCAGATACCGAGACACTGCTCCTTTAAATCTGATACCGAGACGCTGCTCCTTTAGATCTGATACCGAGACACTGCTCCTCTAAATCAGATACCGAGACACTGCTCCTTTAAATCAGATACCGAGACACTGCTCCTCTAAATCAGATACCGAGACACTTGTCCTCTAAATCAGATACTGAGACACTGCTCCTCTAAATCAGATACTGAGACACTGCTCCTCTAAATCAGATACTGAGACACTGCTCCTCTAAATCAGATACCGAGACACTGCTCCTCTACATCAGATACCGAGACACAGCGCCTCTAAATCAGATACCGAGACACTGCTCCTCTAAATCAGATACCGTGACACTGCTCCTCTAAATCAGATACCGAGACACTGCTCTTCTAAATCAGATATCGAGACACAGCTCCTCTAAATCAGATACCGAGACACTGCTCCTCTAAATCACATACTGAGACACTGCTCCTTTAAATCAGATACTGAGACACTGCTCCTCTAAATCAAATACCGAGACACTGCTCCTCTAAATCAGATACCGAGACACTGCTCCTCAAAATCAGATACTGAGACACTGCTCATCTAAATCAGATACCGAGACACTGCTCCTTTAAAAAAGATACCGAGACACTGCTCTACTAAATCAAATACCGAGACACTGCTCCACTAAATCAGATACCGAGACACTGCTCCTCTAAATCAGATCCTGAGACACTGCTCCTCTAAATCAGATACCGAGACACTGCTCCTCTAAATCAGATACCGAGACACAGCGCCTCTAAATCAGATACCGAGACACTGCTCCTCTAAATCAGATACTGCGACACTGCTCATCTAAATCAGATACCGAGACACTGCTCCTTTAAATCAGATACCGAGACACTGCTCCACTAAATCAGATACCGAGACACTGCTCCTCTAAATCAGATACCGAGACACTGCTCCTCTAAATCAGATACCGAGACACTGCTCCTCTAAATCAGATACCGAGACACTGCTCCTCTAAATCAGATACCGAAACACTGCGCCTCTAAATCAGATACCGAGACACTGCTCCTCTAAATCAGATACCGAGACACTGCTCCTCGAAATCAGATACCGAGACACTGCTCCTCTAAATCAGATACCGAGACACAGCGCCTCTAAATCAGATACCGAGACACTGCTCCTCTAAATCAGATACGGAGACACTGCTCCTCGAAATCAGATACCGAGACACTGCTCCTCTAAATCAGATACCGAGACACAGCGCCTCTAAATCAGATACCGAGACACTGCTCCTCTAAATCAGATATTGAGACAATGCTCCTTTAAATCAGATACCGAGACACTGCTCCACTAAATCAGATACCGAGACACTGCTCCTCGAAATCAGATACCGAGACACTGCTCCTCTAAATCAGATACCGAGACACTGCTCCTCTAAATCAGATACCGAGACACAGCGCCTCTAAATCAGATACTGAGACACTGCTCCTCTAAATCAGATACCGAGACTCTGCTCCTCTAAATCAGATGCTGCGACACTGCTCATCTAAATCAGATACCGAGACACTGCTCCTTTAAATCAGATACCGAGACACTGCTCCACTAAATCAGATACCGAGACACTGCTCCTCTAAATCAGATACCGAGACACTGCTCCTCTAAATCAGATACCGAGACACTGCTCCTCTAAATCAGATACCGAGACACTGCTCCTCTAAATCAGATACCGAAACACTGCGCCTCTAAATCAGATACCGAGACACTGCTCCTCTAAATCAGATACCGTGACACTGCTCCTCTAAATCAGATACCGAGACACTGCTCCTCGAAATCAGATACTGAGACACTGCTCCTCTAAATCAGATACCGAGACACAGCGCCTCTAAATCAGATACCGAGACACTGCTCCTCTAAATCAGATACGGAGACACTGCTCCTCGAAATCAGATACCGAGACACTGCTCCTCTAAATCAGATACCGAGACACAGCGCCTCTAAATCAGATACCGAGACACTGCTCCTCTAAATCAGATATTGAGACAATGCTCCTTTAAATCAGATACCGAGACACTGCTCCACTAAATCAGATACCGAGACACTGCTCCTCGAAATCAGATACCGAGACACTGCTCCTCTAAATCAGATACCGAGGCACTGCTCCTCTAAATCAGATACCGAGACACAGCACCTCTAAATCAGATACTGAGACACTGCTCCTCTAAATCAGATACCGAGACTCTGCTCCTCTAAATCAGATGCTGCGACACTGCTCATCTAAATCAGATACCGAGACACTGCTCCTTTAAATCAGATACCGAGACACTGCTCCACTAAATCAGATACCGAGACACTGCTCCTCTAAATCAGATACCGAGACACTGCTCCTCTAAATCAGATACCGAGACACTGCTCCTCTAAATCAGATACCGAGACACTGCTCCTCTAAATCAGATACCGAGACTCTGCTCCTCTAAATCAGATGCTGCGACACTGCTCATCTAAATCAGATACCGAGACACTGCTCCTTTAAATCAGATACCGAGACACTGCTCCACTAAATCAGATACCGAGACACTGCTCTTCTAAATCAGATATCGAGACACAGCTCCTCTAAATCAGATACCGAGACACTGCTCCTCTAAATCACATACTGAGACACTGCTCCTTTAAATCAGATACTGAGACACTGCTCCTCTAAATCAAATACCGAGACACTGCTCCTCAAAATCAGATACTGAGACACTGCTCATCTAAATCAGATACCGAGACACTGCTCCTTTAAAAAAGATACCGAGACACTGCTCCACTAAATCAAATACCGAGACACTGCTCCACTAAATCAGATACCGAGACACTGCTCCTCTAAATCAGATCCTGAGACACTGCTCCTCTAAATCAGATACCGAGACACTGCTCCTCTAAATCAGATACCGAGACACAGCGCCTCTAAATCAGATACCGAGACACTGCTCCTCTAAATCAGATACTGCGACACTGCTCATCTAAATCAGATACCGAGACACTGCTCCTTTAAATCAGATACCGAGACACTGCTCCACTAAATCAGATACCGAGACACTGCTCCTCTAAATCAGATACCGAGACACTGCTCCTCTAAATCAGATACCGAGACACTGCTCCTCTAAATCAGATACCGAGACACTGCTCCTCTAAATCAGATACCGAAACACTGCGCCTCTAAATCAGATACCGAGACACTGCTCCTCTAAATCAGATACCGTGACACTGCTCCTCTAAATCAGATACTGAGACACTGCTCCTCGAAATCAGATACCGAGACACTGCTCCTCTAAATCAGATACCGAGACACAGCGCCTCTAAATCAGATACCGAGACACTGCTCCTCTAAATCAGATACGGAGACACTGCTCCTCGAAATCAGATACCGAGACACTGCTCCTCTAAATCAGATACCGAGACACAGCGCCTCTAAATCAGATACCGAGACACTGCTCCTCTAAATCAGATATTGAGACAATGCTCCTTTAAATCAGATACCGAGACACTGCTCCACTAAATCAGATACCGAGACACTGCTCCTCGAAATCAGATACCGAGACACTGCTCCTCTAAATCAGATACCGAGACAATGCTCCTCTAAATCAGATACCGAGACACAGCGCCTCTAAATCAGATACTGAGACACTGCTCCTCTAAATCAGATACCGAGACTCTGCTCCTCTAAATCAGATGCTGCGACACTGCTCATCTAAATCAGATACCGAGACACTGCTCCTTAAAATCAGATACCGAGACACTGCTCCACTAAATCAGATACCGAGACACTGCTCCTCTAAATCAGATACCGAGACACTGCTCCTCTAAATCAGATACCGAGACACTGCTCCTCTAAATCAGATACCGAGACACTGCTCCTCTAAATCAGATACCGAAACACTGCGCCTCTAAATCAGATACCGAGACACTGCTCCTCTAAATCAGATACCGTGACACTGCTCCTCTAAATCAGATACCGAGACACTGCTCCTCGAAATCAGATACTGAGACACTGCTCCTCTAAATCAGATACCGAGACACAGCGCCTCTAAATCAGATACCGAGACACTGCTCCTCTAAATCAGATACGGAGACACTGCTCCTCGAAATCAGATACCGAGACACTGCTCCTCTAAATCAGATACCGAGACACAGCGCCTCTAAATCAGATACCGAGACACTGCTCCTCTAAATCAGATATTGAGACAATGCTCCTTTAAATCAGATACCGAGACACTGCTCCACTAAATCAGATACCGAGACACTGCTCCTCGAAATCAGATACCGAGACACTGCTCCTCTAAATCAGATACCGAGGCACTGCTCCTCTAAATCAGATACCGAGACACAGCGCCTCTAAATCAGATACTGAGACACTGCTCCTCTAAATCAGATACCGAGACTCTGCTCCTCTAAATCAGATGCTGCGACACTGCTCATCTAAATCAGATACCGAGACACTGCTCCTTTAAATCAGATACCGAGACACTGCTCCACTAAATCAGATACCGAGACACTGCTCCTCTAAATCAGATACCGAGACACTGCTCCTCTAAATCAGATACCGAGACACTGCTCCTCGAAATCAGATACCGAGACACTGCTCCTCTAAATCAGATACCGAAACACAGCGCCTCTAAATCAGATACCGAGACACTGCTCCTCTAAATCAGATACCGTGACACTGCTCCTCTAAATCAGATACCGAGACACTGCTCCTCTAAATCAGATACCGAGACACAGCGCCTCTAAATCAGATACCGAGACACTGCTCATCTAAATCAGATACCGAGACACTGCTCCTCTAAATCAGATACCGAGACACTGCTCCTCTAAATCAGATACTGAGACACTGCTCATCTAAATCAGATACCGAGATACTGCTCCTTTAAATCAGATACCGAGACACTGCTCCACTAAATCAGATACCGAGACACTGCTCCTCTAAATCAGATACCGAGACACTGCTCCTCTAAATCAGATCCCGAGACACTGCTCCTTTAAATCAGATACCGAGACACTGCTCCACTAAATCAGATACTGAGACACTGCTCCTCTAAATCAGATACCGAGACACTGCTCCACGAAATCAGATACCGAGACACTGCTCCTTTAAATCAGATACCGAGACACTGCACCTTTAAATCAGATACCGAGACACTGCTCCACTAAATCAGATACTGAGACACTGCTCCTCTAAATCAGAAACCGAGACACTGCTCCTCAAAATCAGATACTGAGACACTGCTCCTTTAAATCTGGTACCGAGACGCTGCTCCTTTAGATCTGATACCGAGACACTGCTCCTCTAAATCAGATACCGAGACACTGCTCCTTTAAATCAGATACCGAGAACTGCTCCTCTAAATCAGATACTGAGACACTGCTCCTCTAAATCAGATACTGAGACACTGCTCCTCTAAATCAGATACTGAGACACTGCTCCTCTAAATCAGATACCGAGACACTGCTCCTCTACATCAGATACCGAGACACAGCGCCTCTAAATCAGATACCGAGACACTGCTCCTCTAAATCAGATACCGTGACACAGCTCCTCTAAATCAGATACCGAGACACTGCTCTTCTAAATCAGATACCGTGACACTGCTCCTCTAAATCAGATACCGAGACACTGCTCTTCTAAATCAGATATCGAGACACAGCTCCTCTAAATCAGATACCGAGACACTGCTCCTCTAAATCACATACTGAGACACTGCTCCTTTAAATCAGATACTGAGACACTGCTCCTCTAAATCAAATACCGAGACACTGCTCCTCTAAATCAGATACCGAGACACTGCTCCTCAAAATCAGATACTGAGACACTGCTCATCTAAATCAGATACCGAGACACTGCTCCTTTAAAAAAGATACCGAGACAATGCTCCACTAAATCAAATACCGAGACACTGCTCCACTAAATCAGATACCGAGACACTGCTCCTCTAAATCAGATCCTGAGACACTGCTCCTCTAAATCAGATACCGAGACACTGCTCCTCTAAATCAGATATTGAGACAATGCTCCTTTAAATCAGATACCGAGACACTGCTCCACTAAATCAGATACCGAGACACTGCTCCTCGAAATCAGATACCGAGACACTGCTCCTCTAAATCAGATACCGAGGCACTGCTCCTCTAAATCAGATACCGAGACACAGCGCCTCTAAATCAGATACTGAGACACTGCTCCTCTAAATCAGATACCGAGACTCTGCTCCTCTAAATCAGATGCTGCGACACTGCTCATCTAAATCAGATACCGAGACACTGCTCCTTTAAATCAGATACCGAGACACTGCTCCACTAAATCAGATACCGAGACACTGCTCCTCTAAATCAGATACCGAGACACTGCTCCTCTAAATCAGATACCGAGACACTGCTCCTCTAAATCAGATACCGAGACACTGCTCCTCTAAATCAGATACCGAGACTCTGCTCCTCTAAATCAGATGCTGCGACACTGCTCATCTAAATCAGATACCGAGACACTGCTCCTTTAAATCAGATACCGAGACACTGCTCCACTAAATCAGATACCGAGACACTGCTCTTCTAAATCAGATATCGAGACACAGCTCCTCTAAATCAGATACCGAGACACTGCTCCTCTAAATCACATACTGAGACACTGCTCCTTTAAATCAGATACTGAGACACTGCTCCTCTAAATCAAATACCGAGACACTGCTCCTCTAAATCAGATACCGAGACACTGCTCCTCAAAATCAGATACTGAGACACTGCTCATCTAAATCAGATACCGAGACACTGCTCCTTTAAAAAAGATACCGAGACACTGCTCCACTAAATCAAATACCGAGACACTGCTCCACTAAATCAGATTCCGAGACACTGCTCCTCTAAATCAGATACCGAGACACAGCGCCTCTAAATCAGATACCGAGACACTGCTCCTCTAAATCAGATACTGCGACACTGCTCATCTAAATCAGATACCGAGACACTGCTCCTTTAAATCAGATACCGAGACACTGCTCCACTAAATCAGATACCGAGACACTGCTCCTCTAAATCAGATACCGAGACACTGCTCCTCTAAATCAGATACCGAGACACTGCTCCTCTAAATCAGATACCGAGACACTGCTCCTCTAAATCAGATACCGAAACACTGCGCCTCTAAATCAGATACCGAGACACTGCTCCTCTAAATCAGATACCGTGACACTGCTCCTCTAAATCAGATACCGAGACACTGTTCCTCGAAATCAGATACCGAGACACTGCTCCTCTAAATCAGATACCGAGACACAGCGCCTCTAAATCAGATACCGAGACACTGCTCCTCTAAATCAGATACGGAGACACTGCTCCTCGAAATCAGATACCGAGACACTGCTCCTCTAAATCAGATACCGAGACACAGCGCCTCTAAATCAGATACCGAGACACTGCTCCTCTAAATCAGATATTGAGACAATGCTCCTTTAAATCAGATACCGAGACACTGCTCCACTAAATCAGATACCGAGACACTGCTCCTCGAAATCAGATACCGAGACACTGCTCCTCTAAATCAGATACCGAGACACTGCTCCTCTAAATCAGATACCGAGACACAGCGCCTCTAAATCAGATACTGAGACACTGCTCCTCTAAATCAGATACCGAGACTCTGCTCCTCTAAATCAGATGCTGCGACACTGCTCATCTAAATCAGATACCGAGACACTGCTCCTTTAAATCAGATACCGAGACACTGCTCCACTAAATCAGATACCGAGACACTGCTCCTCTAAATCAGATACCGAGACACTGCTCCTCTAAATCAGATACCGAGACACTGCTCCTCTGAATCAGATACCGAGACACTGCTCCTCTAAATCAGATACCGAAACACTGCGCCTCTAAATCAGATACCGAGACACTGCTCCTCTAAATCAGATACCGTGACACTGCTCCTCTAAATCAGATACCGAGACACTGCTCCTCGAAATCAGATACTGAGACACTGCTCCTCTAAATCAGATACCGAGACACAGCGCCTCTAAATCAGATACCGAGACACTGCTCCTCTAAATCAGATACGGAGACACTGCTCCTCGAAATCAGATACCGAGACACTGCTCCTCTAAATCTGATACCGAGACACAGCGCCTCTAAATCAGATACCGAGACACTGCTCCTCTAAATCAGATATTGAGACAATGCTCCTTTAAATCAGATACCGAGACACTGCTCCACTAAATCAGATACCGAGACACTGCTCCTCGAAATCAGATACCGAGACACTGCTGCTCTAAATCAGATACCGAGGCACTGCTCCTCTAAATCAGATACCGAGACACAGCGCCTCTAAATCAGATACTGAGACACTGCTCCTCTAAATCAGATACCGAGACTCTGCTCCTCTAAATCAGATGCTGCGACACTGCTCATCTAAATCAGATACCGAGACACTGCTCCTTTAAATCAGATACCGAGACACTGCTCCACTAAATCAGATACCGAGACACTGCTCCTCTAAATCAGATACCGAGACACTGCTCCTCTAAATCAGATACCGAGACACTGCTCCTCTAAATCAGATACCGAGACACTGCTTCTCTAAATCAGATACCAAAACACAGCGCCTCTAAATCAGATACCGAGACACTGCTCCTCTAAATCAGATACCGTGACACTGCTCCTCTAAATCAGATACCGAGACACTGCTCCTCTAAATCAGATACCGAGACACAGCGCCTCTAAATCAGATACCGAGACACTGCTCATCTAAATCAGATACCGAGACACTGCTCCTCTAAATCAGATACCGAGACACTGCTCCTCTAAATCAGATACTGAGACACAGCTCATCTAAATCAGATACCGAGATACTGCTCCTTTAAATCAGATACCGAGACACTGCTCCACTAAATCAGATACCGAGACACTGCTCCTCTAAATCAGATACCGAGACACTGCTCCTCTAAATCAGATCCCGAGACACTGCTCCTTTAAATCAGATACCGAGACACTGCTCCACTAAATCAGATACTGAGACACTGCTCCTCTAAATCAGATACCGAGACACTGCTCCACGAAATCAGATACCGAGACACTGCTCCTTTAAATCAGATACCGAGACACTGCACCTTTAAATCAGATACCGAGACACTGCTCCACTAAATCAGATACTGAGACACTGCTCCTCTAAATCAGAAACCGAGACACTGCTCCTCAAAATCAGATACTGAGACACTGCTCCTTTAAATCTGGTACCGAGACGCTGCTCCTTTAGATCTGATACCGAGACACTGCTCCTCTAAATCAGATACCGAGACACTGCTCCTTTAAATCAGATACCGAGACACTGCTCCTCTAAATCAGATACTGAGACACTGCTCCTCTAAATCAGATACTGAGACACTGCTCCTCTAAATCAGATACTGAGACACTGCTCCTCTAAATCAGATACCGAGACACTGCTCCTCTACATCAGATACCGAGACACAGCGCCTCTAAATCAGATACCGAGACACTGCTCCTCTAAATCAGATACCGTGACACAGCTCCTCTAAATCAGATACCGAGACACTGCTCTTCTAAATCAGATATCGAGACACAGCTCCTCTAAATCAGATACCGAGACACTGCTCCTCTAAATCACATACTGAGACACTGCTCCTTTAAATCAGATACTGAGACACTGCTCCTCTAAATCAAATACTGAGACACTGCTCCTTTAAATAAGATACCGAGACACTGCTCCACTAAATCAGATACCGAGACACTGCTCCACTAAATCAGATACCGAGACACTGCTCCTCTAAATCAGATCCTGAGACACTGCTCCTCTAAATCAGATACCGAGACACTGCTCCTCTAAATCAGATACCGAGACACAGCGCCTCTAAATCAGATACTGAGACACTGCTCCTCTAAATCAGATACCGTGACACTGCTCCTCTAAATCAGATACCGAGACACTGCTCTTCTAAATCAGATACCGAGACACAGCTCCTCTAAATCAGATACCGAGACACTGCTCCTCTAAATCACATACTGAGACACTGCTCCTTTAAATCAGATACTGAGACACTGCTCCTCTAAATCAGATACCGAGACTCTGCTCCTCTAAATCAGATGCTGCGACACTGCTCATCTAAATCAGATACCGAGACACTGCTCCTTTAAATCAGATACCGAGACACTGCTCCACTAAATCAGATACCGAGACACTGCTCTTCTAAATCAGATATCGAGACACAGCTCCTCTAAATCAGATACCGAGACACTGCTCCTCTAAATCACATACTGAGACACTGCTCCTTTAAATCAGATACTGAGACACTGCTCCTCTAAATCAAATACCGAGACACTGCTCCTCTAAATCAGATACCGAGACACTGCTCCTCAAAATCAGATACTGAGACACTGCTCATCTAAATCAGATACCGAGACACTGCTCCTTTAAAAAGATACCGAGACACTGCTCCACTAAATCAAATACCGAGACACTGCTCCACTAAATCAGATTCCGAGACACTGCTCCTCTAAATCAGATACCGAGACACAGCGCCTCTAAATCAGATACCGAGACACTGCTCCTCTAAATCAGATACTGCGACACTGCTCATCTATATCAGATACCGAGACACTGCTCCTTTAAATCAGATACCGAGACACTGCTCCACTAAATCAGATACCGAGACACTGCTCCTCTAAATCAGATACCGAGACACTGCTCCTCTAAATCAGATACCGAGACACTGCTCCTCTAAATCAGATACCGAGACACTGCTCCTCTAAATCAGATACCGAAACACTGCGCCTCTAAATCAGATACCGAGACACTGCTCCTCTAAATCAGATACCGTGACACTGCTCCTCTAAATCAGATACCGAGACACTGTTCCTCGAAATCAGATACCGAGACACTGCTCCTCTAAATCAGATACCGAGACACAGCGCCTCTAAATCAGATACCGAGACACTGCTCCTCTAAATCAGATACGGAGACACTGCTCCTCGAAATCAGATACCGAGACACTGCTCCTCTAAATCAGATACCGAGACACAGCGCCTCTAAATCAGATACCGAGACACTGCTCCTCTAAATCAGATATTGAGACAATGCTCCTTTAAATCAGATACCGAGACACTGCTCCACTAAATCAGATACCGAGACACTGCTCCTCGAAATCAGATACCGAGACACTGCTCCTCTAAATCAGATACCGAGACACTGCTCCTCTAAATCAGATACCGAGACACAGCGCCTCTAAATCAGATACTGAGACACTGCTCCTCTAAATCAGATACCGAGACTCTGCTCCTCTAAATCAGATGCTGCGACACTGCTCATCTAAATCAGATACCGAGACACTGCTCCTTTAAATCAGATACCGAGACACTGCTCCACTAAATCAGATACCGAGACACTGCTCCTCTAAATCAGATACCGAGACACTGCTCCTCTAAATCAGATACCGAGACACTGCTCCTCTGAATCAGATACCGAGACACTGCTCCTCTAAATCAGATACCGAAACACTGCGCCTCTAAATCAGATACCGAGACACTGCTCCTCTAAATCAGATACCGTGACACTGCTCCTCTAAATCAGATACCGAGACACTGCTCCTCGAAATCAGATACTGAGACACTGCTCCTCTAAATCAGATACCGAGACACAGCGCCTCTAAATCAGATACCGAGACACTGCTCCTCTAAATCAGATACGGAGACACTGCTCCTCGAAATCAGATACCGAGACACTGCTCCTCTAAATCTGATACCGAGACACAGCGCCTCTAAATCAGATACCGAGACACTGCTCCTCTAAATCAGATATTGAGACAATGCTCCTTTAAATCAGATACCGAGACACTGCTCCACTAAATCAGATACCGAGACACTGCTCCTCGAAATCAGATACCGAGACACTGCTGCTCTAAATCAGATACCGAGGCACTGCTCCTCTAAATCAGATACCGAGACACAGCGCCTCTAAATCAGATACTGAGACACTGCTCCTCTAAATCAGATACCGAGACTCTGCTCCTCTAAATCAGATGCTGCGACACTGCTCATCTAAATCAGATACCGAGACACTGCTCCTTTAAATCAGATACCGAGACACTGCTCCACTAAATCAGATACCGAGACACTGCTCCTCTAAATCAGATACCGAGACACTGCTCCTCTAAATCAGATACCGAGACACTGCTCCTCTAAATCAGATACCGAGACACTGCTTCTCTAAATCAGATACCAAAACACAGCGCCTCTAAATCAGATACCGAGACACTGCTCCTCTAAATCAGATACCGAGACACAGCGCCTCTAAATCAGATACCGAGACACTGCTCATCTAAATCAGATACCGAGACACTGCTCCTCTAAATCAGATACCGAGACACTGCTCCTCTAAATCAGATACTGAGACACTGCTCCTCTAAATCAGATACTGAGACACAGCTCATCTAAATCAGATACCGAGATACTGCTCCTTTAAATCAGATACCGAGACACTGCTCCACTAAATCAGATACCGAGACACTGCTCCTCTAAATCAGATACCGAGACACTGCTCCTCTAAATCAGATCCCGAGACACTGCTCCTTTAAATCAGATACCGAGACACTGCTCCACTAAATCAGATACTGAGACACTGCTCCTCTAAATCAGATACCGAGACACTGCTCCACGAAATCAGATACCGAGACACTGCTCCTTTAAATCAGATACCGAGACACTGCACCTTTAAATCAGATACCGAGACACTGCTCCACTAAATCAGATACTGAGACACTGCTCCTCTAAATCAGAAACCGAGACACTGCTCCTCAAAATCAGATACTGAGACACTGCTCCTTTAAATCTGGTACCGAGACGCTGCTCCTTTAGATCTGATACCGAGACACTGCTCCTCTAAATCAGATACCGAGACACTGCTCCTTTAAATCAGATACCGAGACACTGCTCCTCTAAATCAGATACTGAGACACTGCTCCTCTAAATCAGATACTGAGACACTGCTCCTCTAAATCAGATACTGAGACACTGCTCCTCTAAATCAGATACCGAGACACTGCTCCTCTACATCAGATACCGAGACACAGCGCCTCTAAATCAGATACCGAGACACTGCTCCTCTAAATCAGATACCGTGACACAGCTCCTCTAAATCAGATACCGAGACACTGCTCTTCTAAATCAGATATCGAGACACAGCTCCTCTAAATCAGATACCGAGACACTGCTCCTCTAAATCACATACTGAGACACTGCTCCTTTAAATCAGATACTGAGACACTGCTCCTCTAAATCAAATACTGAGACACTGCTCCTTTAAATAAGATACCGAGACACTGCTCCACTAAATCAGATACCGAGACACTGCTCCACTAAATCAGATACCGAGACACTGCTCCTCTAAATCAGATCCTGAGACACTGCTCCTCTAAATCAGATACCGAGACACTGCTCCTCTAAATCAGATACCGAGACACTGCTCCTCTAAATCAGATACCGAGACACAGCGCCTCTAAATCAGATACTGAGACACTGCTCCTCTAAATCAGATACCGTGACACTGCTCCTCTAAATCAGATACCGAGACACTGCTCTTCTAAATCAGATACCGAGACACAGCTCCTCTAAATCAGATACCGAGACACTGCTCCTCTAAATCACATACTGAGACACTGCTCCTTTAAATCAGATACTGAGACACTGCTCCTCTAAATCAGATACCGAGACACTGCTCCTCTAAATCAGATACCGAGACACTGCTCCTCTAAATCAGATACCGAGACACTGCTCCTCAAAATCAGATACTGAGACAGTGCTCATCTAAATCAGATACCGAGACACTGCTCCTTTAAATAAGATACCGAGACACTGCTCCTCTAAATCAGATACTGAGACACTGCTCCTCTAAATCAGATACCGAGACACTGCTCCTCTAAATCAGATACCGAGACACTGCTCCTCTAAATCAGATACCGAGACACTGCTCCTCTAAATCAGATTCCGAGACACTGCTCCTCTAAATCAGATACCGAGACACTGCTCCTTTAAATCAGATACCGAGACACAGCGCCTCTAAATCAGATACCGAGACACTGCTCCTCTAAATCAGATACGGAGACACTGCTCCTCTAAATCAGATCCTGAGACACTGCTCCTCTAAATCAGATACCGAGACGCTGCTCCTCTAAATCAGGTACCGAGACACTTCTCCTATAAATCAGATACCGAGACACTGCTCCTCTAAATCAGATACCGAGACACTGCTCCTCTAAATCAGATACCGAGACACTGCTCCTCTAAATCAGATACTGAGACACTGCTCATCTAAATCAGATACTGAGACACTGCTCCTTTAAATCAGATACTGAGACACTGCACCACTAAATCAGATACCGAGACACTGCTCCTCTAAATCAGATACCGAGACACTGCTCCTCTAAATCAGATACCGAGACACTGCTCCACTAAATCAGATACCGAGACACTGCTCCTCTAAATCAGATACTGAGACACTGCTCCTCTAAATCAGATACCGAGACACTG
The DNA here is from genome assembly GCF_036365525.1 of Heterodontus francisci. Classification (NCBI taxonomy): domain Eukaryota; kingdom Metazoa; phylum Chordata; class Chondrichthyes; order Heterodontiformes; family Heterodontidae; genus Heterodontus; species Heterodontus francisci. Next base: position 28,862 of record NW_027141971.1, read on the forward strand.
CTCCTCTAAATCAGATACCGAGACACTGCTCCACTAAATCAGATACCGAGACACTGCTCCTCCAAATCAGATACTGAGACACTGCTCCTCTACATCAGATACCGAGACACTGCTCCTCTAAATCAGATACCGAGACACTGCTCCTCTAAATCAGATACTGAGACACTGCTCCTCTAAATCAAATACCGAGACACTGCTCCTCTAAATGAGATACCGAGACACTGCTCCTCGAAATCAGATACCGAGACACTGCTCCTCTAAATCCGTTACTGAGACACTGCTCCTCTAAATCAGATACCGAGACACTGCTCCTCTAAATCAGATTCCGAGACACTGCTCCTCTAAATCAGAGACCGAGACACTGCTCCTCTAAATCAGATACTGAGACACTGCTCCTCTAAATCAGATACCGAGACACTGCTCCTCTAAATCGGATACTGAGACACTGCTATTCTAAATCAGATACCGAGACACTGCTACTCTAAATCAGATAC